>NC_057812.1:96646025-96829766 GCF_018294505.1 Triticum aestivum
AGTGATTCCAAAAGTCCATCAGCATGGAGTTTCTTCATGCGCTTTACACTAATATGACTGATACGTCTCCAATGTATCTGTAATTTTTTTATTGTTCCATGCTATTATATTATCTGTTTTGGATGTTTAATGGGCTTTATTATGCATTTCTATATTATTTTTGGGACTAACCTATTAACCAAAAGCCCAGTGCAAATTGCTGTTTTTTGCCTATTTCAGTGTTTCACAAAAAAGGAATATCAAACGGAATGAAACCTTCTCGAGGATCTTTTTGGAACAAACGCAATCCAGGAGACTTGGAGTGGAGGTCAAGGAAGCAGCGAGGCGGCCACGAGGTAGGGTGGCGCGCCCCCCACCCTCATGGGCCCCTCGCAGCTCCATCGACCTACTTCTTTTGCCTATATATACTCTTATACCCTGAAAACATCAAGGGGAGCCACGAAACCACTTTTCCACCACCGCAACCTTTTGTACCCGTGAGATCCCATCTGGGGACCTTTTCTGGCAAGCTTCTACATCAACACCATAGCCTCTCCGATGATGTGTGAGTAGTTTACCATAGACCTTCGGGTCCATAGTTATTAGCTAGATGGCTTCTTCTCTCTCTTTGGATCTCAATACAAAGTTCTCCTCGATGTTCTTGGAGATCTATTCGATGTAATTCTTTTTGCGGTATGTTTGCCGAGATCCGCTGAATTGTGGGTTTGTGATTAAGATTATCTATGAAAAATATTTGATTCTTCTCTGAATTCTTATATGCATGATTTGATATATTTGCAAGTCTCTTCGAATTATCAGTTTGGTTTGGCCTACTAGATTGATCTTTCTTGCAATGGAGAAGTGCTTAGCTTTGGGTTCAATCTTGCGGTGTCCTTTCCCAGTGACACCATGGGCAGCAAGGCACGTATTGTATTGTTGCCATCGAGGATAAAAAGATGGGGATTATATCATATTGCTTGAGTTTATCCCTCTACATCATGTCATCTTGCCTAATGCGTTACTCTGTTCTTATGAACTTAATACTCTAGATGCATGCTGGATAGCGGTCGATGTGTGGAGTAATAGTAGTAGATGCAGAATCATTTCGGTCTACTTGACACGGACGTGATGCCTATGTTCATGATCATGCCTAGATATCATCATAATTATGCGCTTTTCTATCAATTGCTCGACAGTAATTTGTTCAGCCACCGTAATTTATGCTATCTTGAGAGAAGCCACTAGTGAAACCTATGGACCTCGGGTCTACTTTACATCATATTATTTTCCAGTCAACTAGCTATTTCTGTCTCCGTTTATTTTGCAATCTTTACTTTTCAATCTATACAACAAAAATACCAAAAATATTTATCTTATTATCTCCATCAGATCTCACTTTCGTAAGTGACCGTGAAGGGATTGACAACCCCTTTATCGCGTTGGTTGCAAGGTTCTTCTTTGTTTGTGCAGGTACTAGGCGACTTGCGTGTAGTCTCCTACTGGATTGATACCTTGGTTCTCAAAAACCAAGGGAAATACTTACGCTACTTTGCTGCATCACCCTTTCCTCTTCAAGGGAAAACCAATGCATGCTCAAGACGTAGCAAGAAGGATTTCTGGCACCGTTGCCGGGGAGATCTACGCCAAGTCAATACATACCAAGTACCCATCACAAACTCTTATCCCTCGCATTACATTATTTGCCATTTGCCTCTCGTTTTCCTCTCCCCCACTTCACCCTTCCCGTTTTATTCGCCTCTTTTTCGTTCGCCCTTTTTCCGTTCGTCTCTTTTCGATTGCCTCTCGTGTGTCCGTGTGTTAGATCGTTTGTTTCGTCTTCATGGCAAGCCCTTCTTCTCTTCCTTTGTCTCCCGATTTTGAAGTTCTTCACTTCAAACAAAGACAAGGAGAAAACTTAAAAGATGCTTGGTACAGGATGATAGAATCCTATCGTAATTGCACTATAGGGGGGATTTCAAGAGTTTACTTTGCAATTTTTATGTTGGGCTAACCATGTCCCATAGACAACTCTTGGACTTTTCCGGTAAAGGGAGTTTTTATTAACGTCGATCCCAATATTGCGTATGAGATTATAGAGGGAATAGTAGGAATACTACCCCCACAAGAGGGACTCCATAATACTCAAGAGGGAACCCAAGTTTTTTAGAAAATATGCGAAGTAACTAAAATTTTGCGAAAATCTCTCAAACCCCTTAAAAATGTTAGTGGGAACCTTCACTGCATGAATATGTTGATCACTCTTTGTAATAAGCGGTTGGATGCTCTAGATCTAAAGATCTCCGAGTATGAAGGGAAACGTAAGGAAGCTCCCGGATCCGAGAAAAACCCTAATAAAAAGACCAAAGATGATAATACCTAGATCTATTCTTGCTTTTATGCCTAGCTAGGGGCGTTAAACGATAGCGCTTGTTGGGAGGCAACCCAATTTTATTTTTGTTCCTGTTTAGTAATAAATAAATCATCTATCTTCTGTTATGATTGTGTTTTTTATGTTTTAATTAGTGTTTGTGCCAAGTAAAGCCTTTAGGATCTTCTTGGATGGTTGTTATTTGATCTTGCTGAAAAAACAGAAAGTATGCGCTCACGAGAATAATTTTCTTTTTTTTACCAGAGAGCAATAAAATACTGATTCCAACTGCAGTAGATCAATATACAAATTATTTAGGACGTCCTAATTTCTCAGGATCTTTGGAGTTACATAAGTATTCGAAACCTACATGTTACTACAGACTGTTCTGTTTTTGACATATTCTGTTTTTCGTGTGTTGTTTGCTTATTTTGATGAATCTATGGCTAGTATCGGGGGGTATGAACCATAGAGAAGTTGGAATACAGTAGGTTTAACATCAATATAAATAAAGAATGAGTTTATTACAGTATTTTAAGGTGGTGGTTTTTTTTCTTATACTAACGGAGCTCATGAGATTTTCTGTTGAGTTTTGTTTTGTGAAGTTTTCAAGTTTTTGGGTAAAGATTTGATGGATTTCGGAACAAGGAGTGGCAAGAGCCTAAGCTTGGGGATGCCCAAGGCACCCCAAGGTAAAATTCAAGGACAACCAAAATCCTAAGCTTGGTGATGCCCCGGAAGGCACCCCCTCTTTCGTCTTCATCTATCGGTAACTTTACTTGAGGCTATATTTTTATTCACCACATGATATGTGTTTTGCTTGGAGAGTCTTGTATGATTTGAGTCTTTGCTTTTATTTTACCACAATAATCCTTGCTGTACACACCTTTTGGGAGAGACACACATGAATCAGAATTTATTAGAATACTCTATGTGCTTCACTTATATCTTTTGAGCTAGATAATTTTGCTCTAGTGCTTCACTTATATCTTTTTAGAGCACGATGGTGGTTTTATTTTATAGAAATTATTGATCTCTCATGCTTCACTTATATTATTTTGAGAGTCTTTTAGAACAGAATGGTAATTTGCTTTGGTTATGAAATTAGTCCTAATATAATAGGCATCCAAGATGGGTATAATAAAAAATTCATATGGAGTGCATTAAATGTTATGAGAAGCTTGATACTTGATAGTTGTTTTGAGATATAAAGATGATAATATTATAGTTGTGCTAGTTGAGTAATTACGGAATTGAGAAATACTTGTGTTGAAGTTGGCAAGTCCCGTAGCATGCACGTATGGTAAATGTTGTGTGACAAATTTGAAGCATGAGGTGTTCTTTGATTGCTTTCCTTATGAGTGGTGGTCGGGGATGAGCGATGGTCTTTTCCTACCAATCTATCCCCCTAGGAGCATGTGTGTAGTGCTTGGTTTTGATGACTTGTAGATTTTTTCAATAAGTATGTGAGTTATTTATGACTAATGTTGAGTCCATGGATTATACGCACTCTCACCCTTCCATCCTTGCTAGCCTCTTCGGTACCGTGCATTGCCCTTTCTCACATTGAGAGTTGGCGCAAACTTCGCCGGTGCATCCAAACCCCGTGATATGATACGCTCTTTCACACATAAACCTCCTTATATCTTCCTCAAAACAACCACCATACCTACCTATAATGGCATTTCCATAGCCATTCCGAGATATATTGCCATGCAAATTTCCACCGTTCCGTTTATTATGAAACGCTCCATCATTGTCATATTGCCTTGCATGATCATGTAGTTGACATTGTATCTATGGAAAATCCACCTTCATAATTCTTTCATACATGTCACTCTTGATTCATTGCATATCTCGGTACACCACCAGAGGCATTCACATAGAGTCATATTTTGTTCTAAGTATCGAGTTGTAATTCTTGAGTTGTAAGTAAATAAATGTGATGATTTTCATCATTAGAGAATTGTCCCATGTGAGGAAAGTTCTTCGAAAAAAAGAGAAAGTCCATAAAAAAAGAGAGAAAAAATGAGAGAAAAAGAGAGAAGGGGCAATGTTACTATCCTTTTTCCACACTTGTGCTTCAAAGTAGCACCATGATCTTCATGATAGAGAGTCTCCTATTTTTTCACTTTCATATACTAGTGGGAATTTTTCATTATAGAACTTGGCTTTTATATTCCAATAATAGGCTTCCTCAAAATGCCCTAGGTCTTCGTGAGCAAGCAAGTTGGATGCACACCCACTTAATTTCTTTTGTTGAGCTTTCATACATTTATAGCTCTAGTGCATCCGTTGCATGGCAATCCCTACTCCTTGCATTGACATCAATTGATGGGCATCTCCATAGCCTGTTGATTAGCCGCGTCAATGTGAGACTTTCTCCCTTTTTTGTCTTCTCACACAACCTCCATCATCATATTCTATTCCACCCATAGTGCTATATCCATGGCTCGCGCTCGTATATTGCGTGAAAGTTGAAAGAGTTTGAAAAGGCTAAAGTATGAAACAATTGTTTGGCTTGTCATCGGGGTTGTGCATGATGGGAGCATTTTGTGTGACGAAAATGAAGCATGGCCAAACTATATGATTTTGTAGGGATAAGCTTTCTTTGACTATGTTATTTTGATAAGACATAATTGCTTAGTTAGCATGCTTGAAGTATTATTATTTTTATGTCAATATTAAACTTCTGTCTAGAATCTTTTGGATCTAAACATTCATTCCGCAATAAAGAGAATACATTGAAAATTATGTTAGGTAGCATTCCACATCAAAAATTCGGTTTTTATCATTTACCTACTCGAGGACGAGCATGAATTAAGCTTGGGGATGCTTGATACATCTCCAACGTATCTATAATTTTTTATTGTTCCATGCTATTATATTATCTATTTTGGATGTTTAATGGGATTTATTATGCATTTTTATATTATTTTTGGGACTAACCTATTAACCGAAGGCCCAGTGCAAATTGCTGTTTTTTTGCCTATTTCAGTGTTTTCCAGAAAAGGAATATCAAATGGAATCCAAACGGAATGAAACCTTTACGAGGATATTTTTTGGAACAAACGCAATCCAACAGACTTGGAGTGGAGGTGAAGGAAGTAGCGAGGCGGCCACGAGGTAGGGTGGCGCGCCCCCCACCGTCGTAGGCCCCTCGCAGCTCCACCGACCTACTTCTTTCACCTATATATACTCTTATACCCTGAAAACATCGAGGGGAGCCACGAAACCACTTTTCCACCGCCGCAACCTTCTATACCCGTGAGATCCCATCTGGGGACCTTTTCTGGTGATCTGCCGGAGGAGGATTCACTACAAAAAAATACACTTCCGTGATGATACGTGTTTGTCATAGTAGGTCACTTTTTTTGTCATGCATGTACATCCATGACAAATTTATGACATAATCAAGATAGTCATACCTGTGCTGGCGTAGAAGTGTTCCATGACATTACCAAAATTATCATCACGGAAGTGTCCACTTCCATGACGATAAATCACGCGTCACAGAAGTGCTTTCGTCAAGGGTGACCGACACGTGGCATCCACCATAACGGAACGCCGTTAAGCTATCGGGTCGGGTTTTGGATCCGATAACCCGTTAACAGCCCCGACCAATGGGGATTTTCCATGTGTAAAATCATCATTGGCTGGAGGAAACACGTGTCGGCTCATCGTTGGGACATATGTCAACCACTCATTGGACGGAAGGCGCCTATGATACGTCGACATGTGGCACGGCCCAACAGAGGCCCATTCCTGTGAAAAGGCCGACCCGTTTGACTTGGTCAAAAGCTGGCGGGCCGTCCCATGGAAAGCCTGTTAACGGCCTATTCGAATATAGCCCATTTACAACCCGCTAACCCAAGGCCCGTTACACCCTATCCGAATTAGGCCCAGTAGCGTCATCTGGGCCATCCAATATGATTCCAGCCCGTTTTCACTTCTGGCCCATGTATGGCCCATGACGTCTTTCGGCCCATATGAGGCCCTATGTAACTCTTGGCCTACTAACGACCCGTGGTGAAACTGGGCCGTAATGAACAGTGTATCACTTTACACCCATTAACGGCCCGTGGTGAAACTGGCCCATAATGAATAGTGTATCACATTATACCCATTAACGGCCCGTTATTCCGTTGGGCCGTTTCCAGCCCATGTTATCTTTCGGCCTTCTCAGAGCCCATTTATTCTTGGGCTCATTTCCAGCATTCGTTTACTTATGGCCCGTTACTGTCATTTTTTGCTTGTGGGCCAAATTCAGCCCGTGGTTACAGTCGGCCCGTTTGTGGCCCGTTAATACGCTGGGCCGATTTCATAGCGTCATCAAATATGGCCTATTAACGATGGCCTGTTATGGTCGGCCCATGAACGGACGATTCCAACTCTAGCGCATTTACGGCCATAATGCGGTTTGTTTGGCCCATGTTTGGCCAATCGATTATACGGCCCGTATAAGGCCCATTGATAATACGGCCCATAGAAGGCCCACTATTTCTATGGCCCGTAGAAGGCCCATTGTTTCTACGGCCCGTAGAAGGACCACTGTTTCTACGGCCAATAGGAGGCCCAGTGTCACTACAGTAAATATTAGCCCATGGTTATTGTGGCCTAGTTTTAAAAAATAAGTTATTGCAGCCACTAGCTAACCGTGGAAAAAGAACTGCAATGACTACAAGCAAACAAATAAACAAGACAACAAGGAAACAAATAAGCAAGCAACTAACGCTAGGCTATCATGGCTATTACACATATTACATCCACTGGGCATCAAAGTTCGCCACCAGTGCAAATATAGGGAACAAAGCAGCATATCATATACACTGGTTGTCAAAGTTGGCGACGAGCGCAAATAAACGCCGCAGCAAAACAAATCCAGAACTGAAACCACTTCAGAAGATCTCAAGAAACAATATCTTGGGTACCCATAATGCTGGCAAGATGCTTAGCAAGCTTATTAACTTTCTCTTATTTGGCGCTTAAATCCTCCAGCGCTTGCTATTGCACCAGAAAATATGCATCTGAATTCTGCAGGGACTTCCTCAGTCCTTCAGCTTCCCATCGCAGCACATCTGATCGATGTCTTTCAACTTGAAGTTGAGACTCAAGAAGACGAACTGATTCAGGAAGCGAGTTCGAAGAGCTTGTGCCAGCAGTAGTGGCCAGTAACTCGAACACTACATCAAGACAGGACTTTTGGGTTCCCTCACTGTCGTCAAGATAGTTTTTATCAGCTTTCTTGGAGACCAACAGGGATGTCTCACTATCTTGAACCTTATCTGCATTACTTCCTTTACCATTGGATAACGCGGTACTGTTCTCCAATATTTTGTCCGCATTCTAAAAGAGAAACAAGCAGACATCACATGTTTACCATGTTGTATATGAAACTCATTTTGGTAAATGAGTTCAGTAGTAAAGTGGACAGGATAACAGCATGAAACAAACATATATCTATGTACCATGGTCACCTTATGGTCTATACCATTCTAGTTTTTGTTGCCAAATCAAGATAGAGACACAGTTCAAATAATATTTGTTCAAGGCAAAGCAGAATAGACAGAATATAAGTGTGGGTAACTATAGAGCAATAACAACACTTGTAATGTGCATGACATGAGAACATAACTGTTTATTCAATTGAAACTGAAATCAACATAAAGCAGGTTACAACAGCAAACCAGTTAAAGAAACAAGTTTAAAACATACCCGTTGCACCATTGGAGTTTCAATTCGATCCTTCAAATTTGAAAATAGTTGGTATGAGTAAATACAGTCATGCAAGAGCAAAGGAGTATGAACCATAGCTACAGAACCTGACCCGAGAACAAATCTTCTTCTCCTTTAAGCGTTGAGTTGGGATTCGGAGTGGTGGTCCTCGTGCTTTGTGCACTGCAGTTCCCTTACTAACTGCTCGTGTTTGGGTGCTTTGTGGTGGAGACAGTGCTGTGTCAACTGGAACTGGGTTACTATCCGCCGGGGTTGGGGTTAGAAGGGGTGTAGCTGGTTCTCTGTCCAACTGGGTAGGGGTACAATCTGCGAGAGTCTGGGTTATGTGTGGTGGATCTGGTCCTTGGGCAAGTACAACCGTGGTTCTATCTGCATCAACTGGCAGCACTATCTTTTCTAAAGACCGTGTTGTTACTCCTTAGATACTGCCATCATGCTCTCCAATTCAAATGGCTGATAAACAAGAAAAGTAATTGAAAGTATAGACATTGTATGATAGACAGGTGCAATGGATAGTGGGGAATAAAAGAGGGCATGAAATAATTCATATTTATGTTGTCTAACCAAACAGGATAGCATGACACAATTTCACATATATGATGGCTAACTAAACAGGATAGCATGGCCTAATTTCACATTATGATGGCTAACTAAAAAAGATGGAAAGACATAGTTCAAAATATGAGACTATGTAAACAGGATGACATGACATAACTATATAATGTGTTTATTAAATAGGTTGGCATGCCATAATTCACATACATTCACGGATAGAATGCCATAATTCAAAATATGATGACTGTAAACACTAAACAAGATGAGATGATATAACTATATGATGTGTTTATTAAATGGGTTGCCATGCCATAATTCAGATAGATGATGTGTATGTACTATGTAAACATGATGGCATGATATAATTCAAATATATGATTTATATAGTAAGCAAGTAAGCAGATGGCAATCCATATATGATGTAAAAACTAAGCAATGCAAGACAACATGCATGACATGGGTAATATAACCCTGCCAAGTTTTAGCATAGACCTCAGGGGGAAAATAGGACTGGTCATCAGTCTCTGAATCTTCCTCTGAGGAGCTCTCTGTAACCAGCAAGATGTCTGCTTCAGCAGGTAGCATTGTCTGCTCTGAATACCTTGTTTTCACTCCAGATACTTCCATCACCGCTTCAAATGGCTGATGCACAAGAAGAGTAGTTGAATATACAAACGTTGTCGCCAAATGGAACACGTAATACAAAAAAATGATAGCATGATATAATTCACATACATGATGATTGGCTAAACAGCATGACATTGCATAATTCACATATATAATGCCTTTGCAACAAGATAACATTGTATAATTCACATATATAATGTCTTGCAACAAGATGGCAATGCATAATTCACATATATGGTAATTAGACACTGAAGAGGTGGCATTCACACAAAGCATGTCTAAACTAATCAAATGACATAGCAATGCGAGACACCATACGCACGATATGAGCAACATAACCCTGCCAAGTTAGAGCATACACCTCGGGGGGGGGGGATAGGACTGGTCATCTGTCTCTGAATCCTCCTCTGAGGAGCTATCCGTAACCAGCGAGATATGCGCTTCGTCAGATAGCATAGTCTGCTCTGAAGACCTTGTTTTCACTCCAGAATTTGCCATCACCGTGTCAAATGGCTGATGCACATGAAGAGCATTTGAATGTAATAACATTGTTGACAAATGTAATATGTAACGAAAAAAGGATGGCCTGATATAATATACATATAAGATGACTAGCTAAGCAGGATGGCATTGCAAAATTCACATATATGATGCCTGGCTAAACAAGATGGCGTTGCATAATTCACATAAACGATGAATAAACTAAACAGATGGCATTCGCACAAAGGATGTCTAAACTAAGCAGATGACATATTTGATGTATAAACTAAGCAATGCAAGACACCATATGCATGATATAACCAACATCAGCATGCCAAGTTAGAGCGAAGACCCCAGGGGGTAAATAGGAGTTGTCTTCTCCTTCTGAATCCCCCTCAGAACAGATATCTTCCTCTCGATTACATTCCGAAATGCGTGGAGGGGGGCTGCCTTTGCGCCTACCGTGGAGCGACGTCTGCATGAAATTTTGTTGCCACACAAGGCTCGTCTCGTTTGCTCTACATGTTCAGTTCCATTGTTTACAATAACTGCCATGCATAGGAATAAAACATAGTGAGACTATGTAAGGAGTGCATGCAGAAATCCAGAGTGATGGTAGCAACCTGTGGATAGACCCAAAACCAGTAATAGCAGGCAGATAATGGCTTCAGTTAAAAAATACAGATAATGGCTTCTTTACTATTTGTTTCCCACCCAACATGAAACTCACAGTAGACACCGGAGATTAACCAGATAGTAGATAGATACTATTGATAGCGGCCCCGATATGTACCCCACAACCATTTAAAAACTCAAGTTTGACCATTAGTTTGGAGCTAACTCAGAGTCTAATCGGTGAACAGGACGATAAAGTAGCATGTAATATTAAGCGATGCATAACGTAAGCAGACACGAAAGAGTGCGACCTCTCTTGCGGACCCGTGTAGTCCCCGAGGTCATCTGGTCGGTTGATGATGGTAGTGCTGTTTTCATGGCTGCCAGCGGCGGGGAAGAAGATCTGAGGCGGCGAAAGATAGTCTGGAGGCCGGATCCCTGCTGTGCTGGACCCTTCTGTCGTTGGAGCAGCTGAGCTGGGGTGGACGATGGCGCAGCAGGAGCGGGACAAACCACGCAAGATTTTCTTTGACAACTATCTGTAAGAGAAGTAATTCTGTAAGGGCTCGTTTGAATTGGAGGATTACAACAATGCAGGGATAGGAACTAGACAGGAATAGGATAGGAATGCACGTGCAAAACAGAGAATTTAAAAACACAGGATTTCTGCCAATCTGGGTGTTTGATTCACAACAATTGGAAGATCACATGATGCAAAGAAGCATGCTGAGATTAAGTCAAACCACAAGAAAATGTACGGTTATAATGCTATTATGCTACTATCTTTTAGTCTTGTGCTTCATGAATAGGAATTTGAAAAGGAGGACAAGTGAAAATTAAAATTCCTACATTTTTTCTTTCAAGGAGACACTAAAGGAACAAATCCGTGTGCTCAGTGGACAATATATATAACATGTAGAGTAAAAAAGAGATGCAACAAGTGTACAACCTCTTTGGCGAAGCCATGTCGATCTCAGCGTGATTGGGTTGGCCGGTGAGGATGCTCCGGCTGACTTGGTTGTCGGAGGAGGGGAAGAAGATCTTAGGCGTCTGGAGATGGAGCCTGAGGTACTGCTCCGCTGTGATGGAGGGTTTCGTCGTTGGAGCAGCTCCGGTGAGTTGTACGACGCCGAGGCTGAAGCAGGACAAGAGAGACAACGAACAACGTTAACCTGAGTGGAATTCTTATAGCATCTCCAATACATGATGTAAAATACATAACCACAAAGTGCTAGATGTAAAATACATCAGCCGCTCATCTATGAACTTAACTGTCGAAACTGAATTTAACTGTTGAAACTGAACTTAACTGTCGAAACTGAATTTTGCTGTCGAAACTGAATTTTGCTGTCGAAACTGGACGCACTAGCAAGGTGAGGCTACATGTCGGTCGACTGACTTTTTCATCTCTGGTCAGTCGATTTTGCAGCCATTGCATACGAAATCAAGGGCCTGCGGTTCATCTTCAACCTCCACCCCCCTGAGCCGGCCAAACAGCAGCCCCTCGCCGCCCGCGGTGCGCCGCCCTGCCCGCCCCGAAAACCTCCCCACCATCGGTCCGCCGCCGCCCCGGCCATCCCACTAGGCCCTCCCGTGCCGAGCTTTTTCTCCAGCGATCCCCACACCACTGCCCCGCTAAAGCCCCGCCACCGCCGGCGACCACCGCCCCCATCCTGAACCCTAAGATAGATAGTGGGGTACCTCTCCTGCGAGCCCCCCTCCCTGCTGCGGCTGGTTCTTCCTTCACCCCGGCGGCATCGGAGTGAAGTGTAGCTAAATCGGAGCAGCATCACAAGCAAGAGCAAGAGCGAGAGCAACAGCGCGAGCAAGAGCAATAACAAGAGCAGACCAGGCAGGGGACCGAGAGCAAGAGCAGAGCAGTAGCGAGAAAGCAGTAGTAGGTCCTACTGGTGTGGACGTCGCCGCTGAGGGAGCGACGCCGTGGAGGAAGTGGCCGGCGCCGCCGCCGTGGATGGAGCCGCGCTGTGTCGTCTCGGGACCGAGCGCCGGCAGCACCGTGAGATCGAATCAAGAAGAAAATGCGGTGATTAGTGTACAACCTCTTTGGTGGCGCCGATTAAGCCGCAGCTTCATCCAAGGAAACGGTGATGATGATGCTCTTCCGGTGGTGCAGGTGAAGACGGCGGTGTGGGAATGGAGGTGGCGCAAAAGACGAGGGGAACATCGGGGCAACTCCTTGGAGGTGGAGGACGGGGTGGCTGAACCGGCGAGATGATGAGATCGATGACGGATCCTCATCCGGTACGGTGGATGAGGGACGTCGAGGTGTTGCTGTGGACGACGTCGTCGGGGAAGAGGCTCCGGCTGGGTGGCGGACGGAGCAGGGTGTGGGGTTTCGTCGCGGGTTTTCTCAGCCTCAGTGTGCGAATGGGTGGGCGGATGGGATGGCAGTGGGGAACCATGGCTTAGAGACGCGCTTGTTCGAAATGTGGGGTAAGTTACGAAAGTACCCCCACCGATTTGAGGCGGTTCTTTCGGTTCAGGGGTACCACGGGCATTTTGCGTGTCGGGATTTCACAGGAGGTGGGAATTTTCGCGCGTGTTGTAATTTTGGAATAGCAAGGCGTGGGTTGAGATGGAGGGAGTTGTCGGAGCACAACGAGACAAAGATATATCTTAAATATTTTGGGCTAACAAGGCGCGGGTTAAAATTTCCGGACAAGCCTAACGTGTACTGTACGAAATCAATGCGCCCTACGAATGTCATTCAAAACTTTGAATTCATGTTATGCTCAATTAAAATATTTCGCTACGTATATAATGCATGCAACCTACTACTCAAATGAACATTTTAGTGCATTCCAAACGTATATACTACCGCTTCAATATGAACTAAATTTGAATTCGTTTCTCTATTTGAATAAGATCTACAGTAATGATTGTTGTGAAGTCAAAGCATTTGAATTCGTTTCTCTGTTTTAATAAGATCTACAATATCATTATTGTCAAGTTAAACCATTGTTTGTGTATTATCTTCACAACACACCACATGATTAGTCTCGAGTTACATATGAACTATGTGTACTATATGAACTCGAACTAGATTTTTTGAATCCACTTTATTTTGATTTCAAATCACATTACATTTCTAGCTCTAGCTAGATCTTCATAATCTAAACCATGTCTCATATGTATAATGTGTTTATCACATTATGTATGGTGCCCCGCCCCCTACGCCTACAAGTATTTAGATGTGAGTTGCAAACACCACACATTACCACAAATTCAAATAAAATATGAGAATGTTCGATATATAGTATTGTTTAGATTGTTCGATATTTAGTTGTAAGCTGCAAACGCCACACATTATCACAAATTCAAATAAAATGTGAGATTGTTTGATGTATAGTATGGTTTAGATTGTTCGGCATTTAGCTGTGAGTTGCAAACACCATGCATTATCACATTATGGTATAACATGTGCACAACACGTGTATCACCGCTATATTCATGCATGCAATGTTTAAAACACTATGATCTCCTATTCAAATATATGAATCCGCTTTCATATCAAATTATGATCTTAGTTAGTCTCTTACACCCACACAATCCTCTAACCTTTGTAACTACCACTAACTTTCTCTCGTGCATGCACACACCCTCCTCGCCCTCCCCCTCCCTCGGCATTCTATACACCGGGCACATTCATTTTTTTTCTTTAGGTCGTTCTCCCAGAGTCTCCACAACTCCTTTCCGACACACACCGATCGATAAACCTCTCCAGCGATGCCTGTCTACAACATACAAACACACCTTCAATCTCCTCCTTTATGTGTCATTGCCTCGTGTCTCTCATACGGTCAGACACACGTGTAAACTCTCGCCCCTCTTTTCATCGCTCTCTCACAACCGCACACTCCTCCCCCTATCTAGCTAGTAGTTGGGCCTCTCGCACCACCTCCTAGCTCCATTCTCTTTGTCTATCCATCTCGCTGGGCCTTATTAGCCTCTAACAAATGGACGTACACCGACCGATCTCTCGCTATACATATAGCTAGCTAGGTCCTTATAACTCGTTTTTACCCACACTTCAATCGATCTACCTCATTAGTTGTGTCTCTCCCTTCCTCCGACAAACAACAATTGATCTACTGATCTAGTTAGGTTTGCTTACCAAACACATGGTTCCCCTTCATCATCCATGGATGCGTCCCGACGGATCTATCACGCACAGGCACACACATAAACACATCCCCACTCTTATTGATAACATTGCAGTTCCACCCTCAGTTTGTCTAGTAGGCCTCTCCCACCATCTTCGAGAAGCAAATCCACCACCCATCTAGCACTCTACCCTCTCCCTCCGTCTCCCTCCCTCTCTCTCCTCCATCTCTCTCCCATCATATTTCCCGTCCTTCAGTTATGTATGGATGTCGACCGATCTCCCTCAAGACATAGCTGGGTCTCTCCTTCTCAACGCATATACGAGTCGTTCTACCTCTATAGTTAGGCCTCTGCCTACCACTCCCACCACCCCCTCCCCCCACACACACCGATACATCGAGCGCTCTAGTCATGTCTCCCTGCCACACACAAACTTGACGTGTGCCCTCTAACGTTCCGGTAGGCCAGTCGCCCTATATCTTTGACTTGTACACACACACAATTTCGATGGCTCTCTTCATCGATCTCGCACCCACCCACTTGATCCTCTCTTAGACTCTATCGATAGCTATGACCCCTCCCTCTCTTCTCGTGGATTGCCCGACCCTCTATGTATGATATGGATAGGCGTCCATTTCACACACATTGCATGCAAAATTTTGTTTCAGATGTCATCGATACATATTCCCACAAATAATTCATGAAATCAACCCCCACCCCACCCCCACCCCAAAACAAAAAACACTCACGAACGCGGTTTGTATCTCTCACACACACCCACGTAGGTGGGGAACGTGCACGAAGAGAAGAGGTGCATGCACGGCGCACGTACTCCCGTCTCTTTCCCAACCACGCCCGCGCGGGTACACGGTGGAGCTCATTTCTGTACGAAAAAGGCAGCCCACGTGGTAATTTGGCACGTGTGGTTTTCCACTTGGTGGAGGGAGGATCATCTACCACGAGTGAACAAACAAATTGCGACTTGACGTGTTATGTTAAAAAAAGAGGCAAACCATGTGGGGCCTACCTTAGAGGCAAGGCTCTATACACTGGAGTACTTTTGATGTGTCCCGTCAACTCACAGAATGAGGAGAAGCTTGCTTAGTACGCCGTATCCCCCGCCCACGGGCGCGGTGGCTCGCAGGATGAGGTGAAGCTTGCTTACTACACCTTACGCCCGCTCCCTCGCCCATGCACGCGGTGGCTCGCAGGACAAGGAGAAAAATTTACTACTCCCACCGTTTACTCCTTGTCCCTACTACCTTGGTTATAGAGATTATATCATATTGTTTGGAATATATATGTCCTTTAGTAGATTTCAATATGAACTACTAGTACATACTCCAAACACTGATGTATATAGACGTATTTTAGAGTGTAGATTCACTCATTTTGCTCCTATGTAGCACTCTCCCTCGCCCCTCGACCCTCGCCCACGTGGTGGACGTGCAGCAATTCATTCGGTCTCATATAGCCAGAACGATATATATACTGCACTACCATTATTGCTCGACTTCCCGAAAAGGCAGAGAGCCAATCGCAAGGTCAATATTTTGGAGATGCCAAGCGCAAGGTTATAGGAGAACGAGTAGTAGGTGCTGCGTCATTTATAAATAAAGTTTTTTTCTTTAGTGGCACGTACGCAATATGATAGGTTCATATGGAGAGAAAAGGAGTACATAGTCAGGACGGGCCAGCCTACACGGTTGCTTGCTGGGGTTACTCTCTTCACACTCTCTCGCACAAAACGACTGTGGCCACATCTCTAACATCTCGACGGATCACGTCCGCTTGGGGAAGGGGTGGATGTTTAGTGTAGATGCGGTGGCCGTCGCCGACGGTGAAAACCCACTGTCGGCACGTCCCGATCAGGGGTCCCCGCCATTCTCTCTCACAAAGCCGGTGAGGTTGCCTTCGTCCCTTGCTCACTGCCGCGACGTGGGCAGTTGCCGCCTCCCGCCGCCCTCCTCAAGGTTGAGCTACGTCCCTCAGGTACAACTCCCTTTACAGACGGCTTGCACCGCTGCTCCAGCTGCCCACATCACTCACTGTGGATATTTCTCTACTTCTTTGCCCCGCACATACCTCTACTGGCTTCTACGTACTGTATTTGTGATGAGTTTATGTCTCATCAACTAGTCCCAGTAATCTTATTCTAATCACGCTTGTTCAATTTCTTTGCCACAGGGATGCTCATCTCGATTTTGGTGAAACTGCACAAAATGATCCGATGGTCAAAAGGTTGCAAACTTCATTTATTAGGAAGCTCGAACGTTGCCAGCAAATTGAAGCCTGGTCAGGGTTCACGGTTCAAGGGCTAGGGACTGCATGGATCGTTTTTTCTTTAGCTGCCTCTGTTCCAAAATAAGTGTCAACTTTAGTAGTAGTACAACTTTGTACTAAAGTTTGCACAAAGTTGAGAAACTTATTTTGGAACGGAGGGAGTACATATTTGCTATGATCTGTCAATCATTGAGATGCAATAGCATGCATGTTAGTCTCCTTTGTATTTGATGAAATGTTGCAACGGGCAACCTTGGACGCAAGATACATGTAACAGAAGCTGGAAGCTTCATAGCATTGTACAAATTTATCTCGCTGATAAATTACAGTACGTACTATACTAGTACTTCCTCCGTTCCTAAATATAAGTCTTTGTAGAGATTTCACCATGAACCACATGCGGATGTATATAGATGCATTTTAAGTGTAGATTCATTCATTTTGTTCCGTATGTAGTGGAATCTCTACAAAGACTTATATCTACTAGTAATAGCTAGCCCCCACTACTAGGAATTCTCTATCCTCTCCTTGAGCCACGTCATCAAAATTGATGTAGCCGTTAGATGAAGTAAATCAGTCCATAATAGCCGTCTGATCTTGACGTTGAGAGGCTCCGCACTAAGCCACATGCAAGCATGCAGAAATACCGTGCCACATGCATGTGAGTGGGTTTTAAATCACATCAACATGTCTGCATGCAAGCATGCACCGGTAGCATGCATCTAAGTGAGATTTTAAGTCCCATTAACATGTCAAAAAGAAAAATATAATCCCATTATGCAATAGGAGTTCAGGAGTTGGCTGATCTTTTTTCCTTACGTGGGATGATCTAAATGATGATGGGAGTTTATTTAGTTTGGCTACCACATTTTTCATGCGGTTATAGAGTTTTTTTTGTTCTATGAAATCGATGATTTTGCGCAGAGAGATATACCGCTGTTCCGCGCCAACGCGCGGGAACTCATCTAGTAATATTTAGGAACGGAGGGAGTACTATGTAAAGAGTTAGGTGTCTCACGGTGATAGTAGTGTGAGGTGGGCCATGTAATCACTGAGCCTGCGTGTTTTCACTCCTCTTGCACGCCTCCGCTGTAAGAATGGAGAAAATTGTAATCTAGTAGTAGTAGTATACCTCCTTTCGCAGAAAGCGTGGGGCATCCAACAGTCCTACCACCTCAGTAATAAAGACCAATGAGCCGTCAAATCACATAGACCCAGCAGTAAGTTGGACGGACGAAGCAACCATCACTCTTGCGCCAGTGAGAGGTCGCGTCCGCTCTGCCCGGGCATGAATGCGGCACCGATTCTTTGGAGCGATGCTGACCGTTTTGGGCGGGAAGCGCGCGCGGATGATGGATGGGCTTTGGGTGGGCCAGGCTGGTCAGGAGCAGGCGTGGCAGCTGTCCGCATGTCCCTACCGGACACGCCCGGAAACGAGAGGATGCACCGATTCTCGCGGCTAAAATCATACACTACACAACATCTCTCTATAGGAGTAGGTCGATCTGTCGCTCTCTCTAACACACACATGGTGTTAAACACACACACACACACACACACACATGCACGCACCTTGGTCCCGTTGCACCTTCTAACGTGACTTATTACACCTAGACGGAGGGAGTAGTAAGTATATGAGATACAGTGGCACACTGACTTAAGTCAAATACAAGTGGCCAAAATTTGTGTGCATGTTATAATAAGGATTCACTTAAAATAGTACGTGAGCGAACAGAGGGATCAATTGGACAGTGTTCCCGAGCAGTAGCGAGATGTGTGAGGTAAGATACACCGCTGGCGCTTTTAATTTTTCTTATTAATATGTTTGTTTCACCCTCTGACTGGTGGGACCCAACGTACTACATGGAGAGAGGTAAGGTGACTAAGGCTGCATTATTTCTGCACCACTCTGGATAGTCTTACCACCAAAGCCACATGACACGATTATGATTGAAATCCCAATGACTCCCACACACACAAAAAAAACACGGCATGCTTGTCACACGAATGCAGGAATGTATAAAAGGTTATTTCCCTCTCGTTGAACATAACGGGAGGGTTGTGTAGCTGGTTAGCCTGTTCGCTCACTCTCTCGCCCTCTCCCGCTGGAGCCTCAGCGCTTGTAGTTGCTCTCTTCACACTCTCTCGCCCTCTCCAGATCTAAACAAGACTTCGTTGGCCTCTCTCTCCCCTCACTGCTGCTCAAAGAGCCGGCAGGATCCGTCCGCCGGGAAGGGAAGGAGGCTTAACGCTGTCGCCGTCGGCGAGGGACTACCGGCGCAGCTGTTCACTTTCCACCCAGCGGCGGCGCGGGAGGGCCTCCGACCCCTTCTTCTTCGCCGCCGTCCCGTCGCCCACCGAACCACGCCCCAAGAACCTTAAGGTATAATTTACTTACTCCACATGCATTGCTCTAGCTGCATGTATACCATGAATCTAGGACGTGGTTCAAAGAGGAAAGGAGTGGGGGAAAGTAGTGGGAAAAGTTGTATATAGCATGAATCTAGGACGTGGTTCAAAGAGGAAATGAAGGGGGAAAGTTGTATAGCATTAATCTAGGACGTGGTTCAAAGAGGAAAGGAATGGGGGAAAGTAGTGGGGAAAGTTGTATCGCATAAATCTAGGACGTGGTTCAAAGAGGAAAGGAAGGGGCGAAAGTACTAGTTCAAAAAGGAAAGGAAGGGACAAGGCTGTAGAGTTTGAGCAGGACTAGATTTGCTGCGCTCACATAGGGAAAGGCGTCTAAAGATAACAAAACTGGGACCAACACAAATATGCTCCTTGGTTGCTTGTTCTTTGTTGCAACAGACTGTGCATGACCACAGTACATCGGTAGATGCACATGGTGCTGGTGCGTCCACTGTCCCGTGCAACTCATTAGCTGTTGTTAATCTAAGGCCCTGTTTGGTTAAAAACTCCCTAGTCCCTACCTGCTGGGTTCCAGGGACTAAACATGGACTAGAGGTTATTAAATGACATGCTAAAAGACCATGTTACCCCTAGTAATGAACTAATAGAGACAAGGTGCGATGCGTGGCAGGGGCAACTGTTGGAAAAAGTCCCAAAAAGACTCCCTCGGGGTCTTCTTTCTTTAGTCCCAAATGCCCACTTTTAGTCCCTAAAAGTCCCTCCTCTTTGGTTTAGATGGGACTGACACGGAGTTTTTTTAGTCCCTACACCAAAATGTCCCTGTAAACAAACACCCTCTAATAATGCCGCTGGAAAATTGATGCAATGCCACAGTTAAAAGCAAATTACATGTTTAACGAATTTTATTGTTAATATAATCTCTATGTTAATATTAATCAATGCCACCGTTTGAGAAATGCTACTGTCTTGCTTTCTTTCCCATTTAGATAAGGTAGATGCTTCTTTTTGTTGGCTTCTGTGTCATCCACCGTTATTGACCACTAATTGTTTCCTTTGCACCTCTGTGTAAACAGGGTTATCTGCTTCACCTCGTTGCCATTGTGACCTTTTGTTGCACTGCACAAAACACTTTTGTTTTAAGAGTGTTTTGTGCAGTTCAACCAAAATGTCACACCGACAACGTTGCTTGATTGCTTGATCTTAGTGGAACTGCACAAGAGGAGATCTTACTTCCTATCCGTTAAGGCGAATTTGGTTCAGATCTTCTTCTTGTGAGTTGTTTGAATTCCGCATCATGAGAGGTCAGTACTAGCCTTCTTTCACATGATTCTGCAGTGTGCATTCATATGTTGTGCTACTTGTACGATAATGTTGCTTGATTTTAGTGAACTGCACAAATGGAGACAAGACTTCCAATCTGTATGTGCACCGTAATATCCCATTGAGGTAAGATAAGGATATTTCACAACTGCTGGCCTGTATTTTGCCACTTTCATCAGAAAATTAAGTTTAGTACTATACTTGTGCTCCCTAATTGACATGCCAAATCTTACATTGAAGGCGAAGCTTGTTTGTTATTGAACCAAGTGATGAAGGGGAAGAACAAGGGGAAGAAAAACAAAAATCAACTCCCGGTGCTGTCATGAAAAAGTGGTATTGTCCTTGAGAAGTGCTTCATCTGTGCTGTTTTAAATATTTCCTTTCCTTTTTTCGAGCAAACAGTGATGCTAGCATTTAGTAGTCCTCTTGTCTTTGCACAACAGGATCATCTTCCTCTGAAGAAGAATATGGAGTACGTGAAGTGACTAGTTCCGATTATGCCAGGATGAAGAAGCCCTGTCTATCTTATCATCAGAAGGAGCAGTTGAAGGATGGTTACATTACTCCCCACAAGACCAAACTAACTTCAGCTCAGAAGGACTGACAAAATCTCCATTTTTTGCTGTGATGCGCGAGTACAATGTTGTTCTAGGATTCTTTCTGGTGAGTTCCATTTTTCTAAAAGTGTGCTCTACATGGACCATGTATGTGCCTGTTGAAACTGTCAATTCATAGTACAGTTTGCTCTATACTAATCACTTTTTTGTATTTGTGCAAACAGGGGTGCTCAGCTTGATTTCAATGGGAACTGCACAAAATGTTCATGAATACATCGAATCATTCATTTCCACCACAAGAAAGGAGGTGCCGATAAGTTCAAGGCGTTGCAACATATAAGGGCGAAATCATACAAGCTACGCGCGAATTTGGTTGATTTTGGTGGAACTGCACAAAAATAATAGCTGGTTTATTTAGCATGAGGTGCCATGTCAATGTCCGAACTGATGGCAAACCCTGCCCATTCCACAATCGTAGGCATTTGATATTTTGGAATGGGACAACCTTGTCAAATTTTGCTCATTGATTTTAGCAAGACATGCATTTGATATTTTCGAATAGGACGCCCTTGTTGTCAGCAGCGTCGATGAATTTTTTCTTTTTTCTTTGGTTGTGAAGTAAATATTGCCTCTGACATGTGAGTCGCTGAGATGCATAATCATCGATTGTTTTGAATGTTCTCTATGAATTGCCAGGCCTGTGTGTTTGATTGCAATGTACAGAAACGCTAAAACCTGCTCAAACTCTTTGTACTCCTTCTGTTCCTTTTTACTTCGCACATTGTGAAAGTGCATACTTTTTTGTATAAGACTGGTCAAAGTAGAGATACTTTGACTGCAGACAAAACTTGTATGCAGACTAGAAAGGACTGGAGGGAGTACATGTGAAACTGTTGCAAATGAGGTGATCACTCTGGGAATAATGCTAGTACATATTGTTTTGCATGTTCATCCAATGCCAGTGATACATGAATTTGAACTAATCAAAATAAATTCATTCATACACTATCGGATTTCATATAAACATGCCAGATTTCATTACATTTCATACATTGTTCAACTAAAAATGGGTGCGCTGAAGGTATAATTAATTAACCGAAGCTACCCACCTGTGTCCCGCTGAGCCGAACAGAAGCTTCAGTGACTTAACTGCAGGTGCAGTTGCGTAACTGACATGTGGCCTATTGGGCCCACGTGTCAGTCAGCCAACTGCACCAGCAGTTAAGTAGAAGCAGCGTTATTCTCCAGCAGAACTCCCCGACTCCACGTCACCGCCAAGAAGCTAATCGGCCGTCAATGGTCAACCCGCCTAGCTTGGCTTCAACAGGAGGGTAGCAGTGTGGACCTGAGGGCGGCGACCTACCGTGTTCTACTCTTCCTCGTTTTCTGTGTGGCGCGACCTCGTTGGCAGCGGGGTGGGGCCTCGGCGGAGCCGGCGATGTCCTCTGTCTCGTTGCCGGCGGGTGGCACCTCAGCGGAGCGGTGGAAATCCTCCCCCGTGTTGCCGGCAGGGTGGGGCCTCGGCTGAGCCGGGGATGTCCTCTGCCTCGTTGTTGGTGGGGTGGGGCCTCGGTGGAGCCAGCAGTGTCCTCTGCCTCGTTGTTGGCGCCGCGGGGCCTCGGCCGAGCAGGGCCTCGTCGACGCCAGTGGAGCGGGGACTCGGCGGAGCCGACATTGTCCTCTGCCTCGTCCTCGGTCTCGCCAAACAGCGCCTCGCTCGCTTCATCGCCCTCTTTGCTAGCCTCTTTGTACGCGGCCACAGCCTTCGCCACCCGCATGCGCTCCCACCAGCGCTCGAGGTGGCCCTTGTGGGTGGAGCGGTATGAGTCGAGCAGCGCCTCTTGCTCCGCCCGCTCCGCGGCGATCTGCTCCTTCGCCTGCAGATGCTCCTGGAGAAGATGGTGGTTGTAGGCGGCGTCGGCCTGCGCCTCCCGGAACTGCTCCTGACGCATCTGCCTCTCACTGTCCATATATTGGCGCGGAGGAGGGGGTTGGCGCCGAATCGTCGACTACCATATTCTCCATTGGGACGTCGTCGTCCTCCGGCTGCCTGCCGGCCAGCCGGCCGGCAGCAATGGCTACCATCTCCTTGTGGTCCGTCGTCCGCCTGTCCCGAAGAGCGCTGGAGCGCGAGGAAGCCATGGTGGACAGTAGTGGTGTGGACAGGAGAAAGGGAACGGATGCGGATGACTGCGGCTATGGCGGCGCAGCAGTTTATATAGCAATGGTGGGCGGGCGGAGGGACAGACGTGTGGCGCCGGAGTAGCCACCTCGGCAACGCGTATCATTAATGTGGGCGGCAGACGGACGGACGGACGACACTTGTGTCGTTTGAAGGCGGAGCAATCGCCTGCACCAGGAAGCGGGGCGGGCGGCGCTGACTGTTTCGGGCGGAAAGCACGCGCGGGCGAGGAGATGACTTTACTTGGAGAGGATGATAATGGGGACCCACCAGGTCCATAGCCTCACGTACGCAAGTGCCTCCTTATTATATATATATGTATAAAACTATACTCCCTCCGTCTAGGTGAATAAGTCGTATTAGAAGGTGCATCACGACCTAGGTGCAAGCAGATTGGTGGAAAATAAGAACATTTCTCTCTTCTAAACACAACATTTAATCACAGCAGTTAAGAGAATGCCTTATTAGCTACCCATGCAGGCCGTCGTAATTCATAGCATGCAAAGCGCTTTTATTTCTTGCCTAATAACCGCATGGACGTGCTGCATGCATTGGTCCTTGCCCAAGCAAAAAAAAGGGAGGAAAGGGGTTTCCACGGGAGACAACGAGGCAGAGGTGGAAGCGCTCGCTGGAGTTATTTATTTTGCTTCCCCCTGGTTTCCTGACATCACGGTCCCACACCATTGTCAACCTATGTAGTACTAGTCAATAAACGAGAGAATTGCACAAGAAGCGGCCGACAGCTGGGACCAAGCAGCTCGAGCAGTATTTGTGTTTTTGAGGTGTGAGCACTGCAGAGTTTTTCGATGTTTAACCCAGATATTAATTTTTCTCCTCTGAACAACAACGAAAACATCGCTGCAGGTATTAACTGGGCGGGCTGTGGCCCGTCTAGCCCAGGCCAGATATTAATTTTTTTCAAGTTGAAAATGGCTAGCCCAGCTCTACTTTTTTTAGGAATACCCAGGCAAGGTCAAGTTGTTATTCTCCGCCCCGCTGGGCTGCAAATCTTTCCTAGGAGGGATGCATTAGGCTTAACAAGAAAATGGGCTTTAAGAAATAATAAATGGGATGTAAATATAAAAACTGGGCAGTAACTATAAAAAATGCACCAAACACGTGATTACTTTATAAAATATTATTTTTGGATATTGAAATTTTTAATTTCATTAATTGTTGCAAGCGAAATGTTTCGTTGGTTTTTTACGTAATATAAATTTATATTGAAATTGTATTTAATTTGACTAGAAATTTCGGGATAAAAATATTTCGGATCCCATCAAAATGTGGGAAATTTTATTGAATTCTGTTTTGAACGGTTGGTTGAAATGGGTTGTACTGTTAACAAACTGTAAATGGGCTGTAGTAAATTCCATTAGAATTCAAAAATAGGTTACACATTCTTACAAATCTCAAATGGGCTATAAGTTCTCTGCCACACACTTCTGGCCTTACTAAGTTGACGCGTCCCCTAAAAAAATAGAGTTGACGCGTATGCAAGGCTTTGTCAACTTATAGTCAACACACGGTTCTAGCAGCAATGGCCGTTGGATGTCCATCCAACGGATGCCGTGCTTCTTCTTCAATCTCGGATATTCTAGCTTCACCCGCCCAAAAATGATCCTCCCCTTGACATCTGGGGCGCACCGTTTCGGAAGCTAACCTGTGGGCCTACTAAATTGACGTACCAAGGGCTTTGTCAACTTAGTCAATATAAACGATTCTAGCTGCAGTGACCGTACGATGTCCATCCAACGGTCGTAGTGCTTCTTCAACCTCTGGTCTTCTTGCTCTAGCCGCCAAAGCAGCGCCGGTCGTGCCGCCTGCTCCTGCCTCCCGTGGCCGGCTGTGCTGCCGTGGAGGCCTCACCGCCCCCTACTATTCCCACCGCTGGCCAGGCCCTGCGGCGACGGCAGCCGAACAAGTGAACCCTCATACTCCTCTCCGCGTGGGCATCCACTGCCGCGTCTTCACCGGCTCCGCGTCGTCCCCTTCCTAGGCCTCGCCATCGTCCACCGCCCTGGTGCTCTCGGCACGGCGTGGTCAACATGGAAGGAACGACTTCCATCGGACGTGGACTATACGTGGAGAGGCTGACAGCTGGGTCCACGGCGGCAGCAAGGAAGTGCCTCCTTATTATGCGGAAAATAATGATTCCTCCACCTGACAGCAGGGACCCACCGGACGGGCCACCAGTATTTTGCGAAAAAAATTGTTTCCCCCTGACTGCTGGGACCCACCAGACAGGCCATCGTATTTCATGAAAAAATGTCCCCCCCGCTGTCAGCTCGGACCCACCGGAAGTGCCTCCTTATTACGCATGAAAAATGAATACTCCCCCGGCTAGCTGGGACCCACCTTGCTGGGAGGCTGACTTGTGGGCCTACTAAGTTGACGGGGACGAAGGGCTTTGTCAACTTAGTCAATATGAACGATTCTAGCTCCAGTGATCGTACGATGTCCATCCAACGACCGTAGTGCTTCTTCAACCTCTGGTCTTCTTGCTCCAGCCGCCCAAAGCAGCACCGGTCGTGCCGCATGCTCCTACCTCCCGTGGTCGGCTATGCTGCCGCAGAGGCCTCACCGCCCCCTACTATTCCCATTGCTGGCCAGGCCCTGCGGCGACGGCAGCCTCACACCGCAGCCGAACCAGTGAACCCTCGTAGTCCTCTCCGCGCGGGCTTCCACTGCCGCGTCGTCCCCTTCCTAGGCCTCGCTGTCGTCCACCGCCGTGGTGCTCTCCACGCAGCGTGGTCAACGTGGTCAAGGAACGACTTCCATCGGAAGAGTACTGTACGTGGAGAGGCTGACAGCTGGGTCCACGGCCACAGCATAGTTTTTTTGTGATTTGCCAAGTAAGTTGCTTTCTCAGGCCTGTTGGGCTGCAAATCTTTCAAGACGAGGAGAGCTTTCATTCGGCTGGCCGAGAAAATGGCCCATCAGAAATGAGAAATGGGATGTACATTTTTAAAACACATCAAACTGGCAATTAGTTTCAAATATCTTTTTTTTCATTTCAAGATTTTAAATTACGTTAATTTTTATGCGTGGAGAATTTGTTGGATTTTATATTGATATACATTTATTTTTGAAATCAGTTTGAATGTGAGTCGAAATTTCGGGATTAAAAACAGTTCGGACCGCACCGAAATATGCAAATTTTTGTATAATTTTTTAACCGTTGCCACAATATGGGCTGTAATGCTAACAAAAAGAATATGGGCTCCAAAAAAACCCTTAAGAATTACCAAATGGGCTGTAAATTATTAGAAATAATGGAAGATGGGCTGTATGCTATTTTCCACAGATTTGAGGCTTTCCTAAAAAAAGGTTGACACACAAGCACTGACTGTTGGATGTCCATCCAACGGGCGTCGTGCTTCTTCAATCTCTGCTCTTCCCGCTCCAGCCGCTCAAACAAGCGCCAGCGGGACTGCCTGCTCCCTCCTCCTCGCGGCTGGATGCGCTGCTGTGCAGGCCTCACCGCCCGACCGTACTCCCATTGCTGGCCTAGCCATCCCTCTACCCACCCACACCTGATGTTATTCTCCGGTGATGGCAGACGAACCAGTAAACCCTCGTATAGTCGTACTCCCCTCCGCGTGGGAAACAACTGCCGAGTCTTTCCTGCCTCCGTGTCGTCCCCTTCCTAGGCCTCGCCGTCGTCCACCGCCCTGGTGCTCTCGGCGCGGCGTGGTCAACGTGGTCAAGGAACGACTTCCATCGGACGTGGACTGTACGTGGAGAGGCTGACAGCTGGGTCCATGGCCGCAGCAAGGAAGTGCCTCCTTATTACGCGGAAAATAATGATTTCTCCACCTGACAGCTGGGACCCACCGGGCGGGCCACTGTGTTTCGTGAAAAAATGTTTCCCCCTGACTGCTGGGACCCACCAGCTACATCTTCGCACGCAAGGAAGTGCGTCCGGGCAAAAAAACGATTCGCCCCCGGACTGCTGGGACCCACCAGCTACATCTTCGCAGGCAAGGAAGTACCTGACAGTCGGGACCCACCTGGTCGAAGCGTAAGTAGCATTGTCATTCTAGTCGCGAACGTGTACGTACATACTGGTCGATGTAGAGGCGCGCACGTGTCATAGTAGAGGCGCGCACGTAGCATGTACACGTACGTACAACGGCCAGGGTGCAAGAAAGAAAATACGGCAACGTATGTGTACATATGGGCGGGGTCTCGAACGCCTACTCGCGCATACGTATGGCCAGGGCTCATATACATTGCTGGGTCGGAGCGGAGAAACAACGTCGTCGTCGTGTTCATGGTGAGGGAACGGAATGCGTCGTGTTCATGGGGAGGCAACGGAACGCGTGGGAGCCAACCGGCTGGGTCGGAACGGAATGCATGGTCGTGTTCATCGTGTTGGAAATATGCCCTAGAGGCAATAATAAATTAGTTATTATTATATTTCCTTGTTCATGATAATCATTTATTATCCATGCTATAATTGTATTGATAGGAAACTCAGATACATGTGTGGATACATAGACAACACCATGTCCCTAGTAAGCCTCTAGTTGACTAGCTCGTTGATCAATAGATGGTTATGGTTTCCTGACCATGGACATTGGATGTCTTTGATAACGGGATCACATCATTAGGAGAATGATGTGATGGACAAGACCCAATCCTAAGCATAGCACAAGATCGTGTAGTTCGTATGCTAAAGCTTTTCTAATGTCAAGTATCATTTCCTTAGACCATGAGATTGTGCAACTCCCGGATACCGTAGGAGTGCTTTGGGTGTGCCAAACGTCACAACGTAACTGGGTGGCTATAAAGGTACACTACAGGTATCTCCGAAAGTGTCTGTTGGGTTGGCACGAATCAAGACTGGGATTTGTCACTCCGTGTGACGGAGAGGTATCTCTGGGCCCACTCGGTAGGACATCATCATAATGTGCAAAATGTGATCAAGGAGTTGATCACGGGATGATGTGTTACGGAACGAGTAAAGAGACTTGCCGGTAACGAGATTGAACAAGGTATCGGGATACCGACGATCGAATCTCGGGCAAGTATCGTACCGCTAGACAAAGGGAATTGTATACGGGATTGATTAAGTCCTTGACATCGTGGTTCATCCGATGAGATCATCGTGGAACATGTGGGAGCCAACATGGGTATCCAGATCCCGCTGTTGGTTATTGACCGGAGAACGTCTCGGTCATGTCTACATGTCTCCCGAACCCGTAGGGTCTACACACTTAAGGTTCGATGACGCTAGGGTTATAAAGGAAGTTTGTATGTGGTTACCGAATGTTGTTCGGAGTCTCGTATGAGATCCCGGACGTCACGAGGAGTTCCGGAATGGTCCGGAGGTAAAGATTTATATATAGGAAGTCCTATTTCGGCCATCGGGACAAGTTTCGGGGTCATCGGTATTGTACCGGGACCACCGGAAGGGTCCCGGGGGTCCACCGGGTGGGGCCACCTATCCCGGAGGGCCCCATGGGCTGAAATGGGAAGGGATCCAGCCCAAAGTGGGCTGGGGCGCCACTTACCCCTAGGGCCCATGCGCCTAGGGTGGGGAAACCCTAAAAGGAAGAGTCCTAGGAGGGGAAGGCACCTCCTAGGTGCCTTGGGGAGGAGGGATTCCTCCCCTTGGCCGCCTCCCCTTTCTCATCTAGGGCTACCGCCCCCTA
The DNA here is from genome assembly GCF_018294505.1 of Triticum aestivum. Classification (NCBI taxonomy): domain Eukaryota; kingdom Viridiplantae; phylum Streptophyta; class Magnoliopsida; order Poales; family Poaceae; genus Triticum; species Triticum aestivum. Next base: position 96,674,883 of record NC_057812.1, read on the forward strand.
GGGGTGGGAACCCTAGAGGGGGCGCACCCTCCTCCCTCTCCCCTATATATAGTGAGGCCTAGGGCTGCCCATAACACATGATTTGATCTCTCCCTGCTGGTGTAGCCCTCCCTCTCTTTCCCCTCCTCTCCCGTGGTGCTTGGCGAAGCCCTGCAGGATTGCCACGCTCCTCCATCACCACCACGCCATTATGCTGCTGCTGGATGGAGTCTTCCTCAACCTCTCCCTCTCTCCTTGCTGGATCAAGGCGTGGGAGACATCCTCGGGCTGTACGTGTGTTGAACGCGGAGGTGCCGTCCTTTCGGTACTAGGATCTCCGGTGATTTGGATCCCGACGAGTACGACTCCATCAACCCCGTTCTCTTGAACGCTTCCGCTTAGCGATCTACAAGGGTATGTGGATGCACTCTCCTTCCCTCGTTGCTAGATTACTCCATGGATTGATCTTGGTGATGCGTAGAAAATTTTGAATTTCTGCTACGTTCCCCAACAGTGGCATCATGAGCTAGGTCTATGCGTAGTTTCTATGCACGAGTAGAACACAAAGTAGTTGTGGGCGTTGATTTTGTTCAATATGCTTACTGTTACTAGTCCAATCTTGATTCGGCGGCATTGCGGGATGAAGCGGCCCGGACCGACCTTACACGTACTCTTACGTGAGACTGGTTCCACCGACTGACATGCACTAGTTGCATAAGGTGGCTAGCGGGTGTCTGTCTCTCCCACTTTAGTCGGATCGGATTTGATGAAAAGGGTCCTTATGAAGGGTAAATAGCAATTGGCATATCACGTTGTGGTTTTTGCGTAGGTAAGAAACGTTCTTGCTAGAAACCCATAGCAGCCACGTAAAACATGCAAACAACAATTAGAGGACGTCTAACTTGTTTTTGCAGGGTATGCTATGTGATGTGATATGGCCAAAAGGATGTGATGAATGATATATGTGATGTATGAGATTGATCATGTTCTTGTAATAGGAATCACGACTTGCATGTCGATGAGTATGACAACCGGCAGGAGCCATAGGAGTTGTCTTTATTTATTTATGACCTGCGTGTCAACTTAAACGTCATGTAATTACTTTACTTTATTGCTAAACCGTTAGCCATAGTAGTAGAAGTAATAGATGACGAGACAACTTCAAGAAGACACGATGATAGAGATCATGATGATGGAGATCATGGTGTCATGCCGATGACGATGATGATCATGGAGCCCCGAAGATGGAGATCAAAAGGAGCAATGTGATATTGGCCATATCATGTCACTATTTGATTGCATGTGATGTTTATCATGTTTATACATCTTGTTTACTTAGAACGACGGTAGTAAATAAGATGATCCCTCACTAAAATTTCAAGAATGTGTTCTCCCCTAACTGTGCACCGTTGCTAAAGTTCGTCGTTTCGAAGCACCACGTGATGATCGGGTGTGATAGATCCTTACGTTCACATACAACGGGTGTAAGACAGTTTTACACATGCAAAACACTTAGGGTTAACTTGACGAGCCTAGCATGTACAGACATGGCCTCGGAACACAAGAGACCGAAAGGTCGAGCATGAGTCGTATGGTAGATACGATCAACATGAAGATGTTCACCGATGATGACTAGTCCGTCTCACGTGATGATCGGACACGGCCTAGTTGACTCGGATCATGTAATCACTTAGATGACTAGAGGGATGTCTATCTGAGTGGGAGTTCATAAGATGAACTTAATTATCCTGAACATAGTCAAAAGGTCTTCGCAAATTATGTCGTAGCTCGCGCTTCAGTTCTACTGTTTAGATATGTTCCTAGAGAAAATTTAGTTGAAAGTTGATAGTAGCAATTATGCGGACTAGGTCCGCAAACTGAGGATTGTCCTCATTGCTTCATAGAAGGCTTATGTCCTTAATGCACCGCTCAGTGTGCTGAACCTCGAACGTTGTCTGTGGATGTTGCGAACATCTGACATACACATTTTGATAACTACGTGATAGTTCAGTTAAACGGTTTAGAATTGAGGCACCGAAGAAGGTTTTGAAACATCGCAAAACATATGAGGTGTTTTGAGGGCTGAAATTGGGATTTCAGGCTCGTGCCCACGTCAAGAGGTATAAGACCTCCGACGATTTTCTTAGCCTACAAACTAAGGGAGAAAAGCTCAATTGTTGAGCTTGTGCTCAGATTGTCAGAGTACAACAATCACTTGAATCGAGTGGGAGTTGATCTTCTAGATGAAATAGTGATGGTTCTTCGAAGTCATTACCACCAAGCTGCTAGAGCTTCGTGATGAACTATGATATATCAGGGACATATATGATGATCCTTGAGATATTCATGATGTTTGACACCACAAAAGTAGAAATCAAGAAGGAGCATCAATTGTTGATGGTTGGTGAAACCACTAGTTTCAAGAAGGGCTAGGGCACGAAGGGATACTTCATGAAACGGCAATTCAGCTGCTGCTCTAGTGAAGAAACCCAAGGTTGAACCCAAACCCGAGACTAAGTGCTTCTGTAATAAGGGGAATAGCCACTGGAGCAGAATTACCCTAGATACTTGGTAGATAAGAAGGCTGGCAAGGTCGATAGAAGTATATTGGATATACATTGTGTTGATGTGTACTTTACTAGTACTCCTAGTAGCACCAGGGTATTAGATACCGGTTCAGTTGCTAAGTGTTAGTAACTCGAAATAATAGCTACGGAATAAACGGAGACTAGCTAAAGGTGAGCTGACGATATGTGTTGGAAGTGTTTCCAATGTTGATATGATCAAGCATCGCACGCTCCCTCTACCATCGAGATTGGTGTTTGCGTTGAGCATAGACATGATTGGATTATGTCTATCGCAATACGGTTATTCATTTAAGGAGAATAACGGTTACTCTGTTTATTTGAATATTACCTTCAATGGTCTTGCACCTAAAATGAATGGTTTATTGAATCTCGATCGTAGTGATACACATGTTCATGCCAAAAGATAGTAATGATAGTACCACCTACTTGTGGCACTGCCACGTAAGTCATATCGGTATAAAATGCATGAAGAAGCTCCATGTTGATGGATCTTTGGACTCACTCATTTTTGAAAGGATTGAGACATGCGAACCATATTTGTTGGTAGATATGCATGAAGAAACTCTATACAGATGGATCGTTTGGACTCACTTGATTTTGAATCACTTGAGACATGCAAATCATACCACATGGGCAAGATGACTGAAAGCCTCGTTTTCAGTAAAATGGAACTAGAAAGCAACTTGTTGGAAGTAATACATTTTGATGTGTGCAGTCCAATGAGTGCTGAGGCATGTAGTGGATATCGTTATGTTCTTACTTCACAGATGATTTGAGTAGATGTTGAGTATATTTACTTGATGAATCACGAGTCTGAATTATTGAAAGGTTCAAGTAATTTCAGGGTGAAGTTGAAAGATCGTCGTGACAAGAGGATAAAATATCTATGATATGATCATAGAGATGAATATCTGAATTACGAGTTTGGCACAGAATTAAGACATTGTGGAAATTGTTTCACAACTAATACAGCCTGGAACACCATAGTGTGATGGTGTGTCCGAACATCATAACTGCACCCTATTGGATATGATGCATACCATGATGTCTCTTATCGAATTACCACGATAGTTTATGGGTTAGGCATTAGAGACAACCACATTCACTTTAAATAGGGCACCACGTAATTCTGATGAGATGACACCGTATGAACTATGGTTTAGAGAAACCTAAGCTGTCATTTCTTAAAAGTTTGGGGCTGCGACGCTTATGTGAAAAAGTTTCAGGCTGATAAGCTCGAACCCAAAGCGGATAAATGCATCTTCATAGGACACCCAAAACTGTTGGGTATACCTCCTGTCTCAGATCCGAAAGCAATAAGGGATTGTTTCTAGAATCGGGTCCTTTCACGAGGAAAAGTTTCTCTCGAAAGAATTGAGTGGGAGGATGGTGGAGACTTGATGAGGTTATTAAACCGTCTCTTCAACTAGTGTGTGGCAGGGTACAGGAAGTTGTTCCTGTGGCACCTACACCAATTGAAGTGGAAGCTTATGATAGTGATCATGAAACTTCGGATCAAGTCACTACCAAACCTCGTGGGATGACAAGGATGCGTACTACTTCAGAGTGGTACATAATCCTGTCTTGGAAGTCATGTTGCTAGACAACAATGAACCTACGAGCTATGGAGAAGCGATGGTGGGCCCGGATTCCGATAAATGGCTCGAGGCCATAAAATCCGGGAGAGGATCCATGTATGAAAACAAAGTGTAGACTTTGGCAGAACAGCTCGATGGTCGTAAGGCTGTTGAGTGCATATGGATTTTAAAAGGAAGACGGACAATGATGGTAAATGTCACCATTAAGAAAGCTCGACTTGTCGTTAAGATGTTTTCCGACAAGTTCAAGGAGTTGACTACGATGAGACTTTCTCACTCGTTGCGATGCTAAGAGTCTATTGGAATTATATTAGCGATTACTGCATTATTTATGAAATCTTGTAGATAGGATGTCAAAACATTGTTTCCTCGACGTTTTTTTAGGAAAGGTTATATGTGATACAAGCCGGAAGGTTTTGTCAATCCTGAAAGATGCTAATAAGTATGCAAAGCTCCAGCAATCCTTCTAGGGACTGGAGTAAGCATCTCGGAGTTGGAATGTATGCTTTGATAAGATGATCAAAGTTTTGGGTGTATACAAAGTTTATGAGAAACTTGTATTTCCAAAGAAGTGAGTGGGAGCACTATGGAATTTCTGATGAGTATATGTTGTTGACATATTATTGATCAGAAATGATGTAGAATTTCTGGAAAGCATATAGGATTATTTGGAAAGTGTTTTTCAATGGAAAGCCTGGATTGAGCTACTTGAACATTGAGCATCAAGATCTATAAGGATAGATCAAAACGCTTAATAGTACTTTCAAATGAGCACATACCTTGACATGATCTTGAAGGTGTTCAAGATGGATCAGTCAAAGAAGGAGTTCTTGCCTGAGTTGTAAGGTATGAAGTTAAGACTTAAAGCTCGACCACGGCAGAAGAAAGAGGAAGGACGAAGGTCGTCCCCTATGCTTTTATCATAGGCTCTCTACATGCTATGCTGTGTACCGCACATGAAGTGTGCCTTGCCATAAGTCAGTCAAGGGGTACAAGAGTGATCCAAGAATGGGTCACAAGACAGCGGTCAAAGTTATCCTTAGTAACTAGTGGACTAAGGAATTTTCTCGATTATGGAGGTGGTAAAAGAGTTCGACGTAAAGAGTTACGTCGATGCAAGCTTAACACCTATCCGGATAGCTCTGAGTAGAGATACCGGATATGTATAATGGAGCAACAATTTAGAATAGCTCCAAGTAGAACAGTTATTTGGAATAGCTCCAAATAGAACATGGTAGCTGCATCTAGGAGATGACATAGAGATTTGTAAAGCACACACGGATCTGAAAGGTTCAGACCCGTTGACTAAAACCTCTCTCACAAGCAACATGATCAAACCCAGAACTCATTGAGTGTTAATCACATAGTGATGTGAACTAGATTATTGACTCTAGTAAACTCTTTGGATGTTGGTCACATGGCGATGTGACCTGTGAGTGTTAATCACATGGCGATGTGAACTAGATTATTGACTCTAGTGCAAGTGGGAGACTGTTGGAAATATGCCCTAGAGGCAATAATAAATTAGTTATTATTATATTTCCTTGTTCATGATAATCGTTTATTATCCATGCTATAATTGTATTGATAGGAAACTCAGATACATGTGTGGATACATAGACAACACCATGTCCCTAGTAAGCCTCTAGTTGACTAGCTCGTTGATCAATAGATGGTTACGGTTTCCTGACCATGGACATTGGATGTCATTGATAACGGGATCACATCATTAGGAGAATGATGTGATGGACAAGACCCAATCCTAAGCATAGCACAAGATCGTGTAGTTTGTATGCTAAAGCTTTTCTAATGTCAAGTATCATTTCCTTAGACCATGAGATTGTGCAACTCCCGGATACCGTAGGAGTGCTTTGGGTGTGCCAAACGTCACAACGTAACTGGGTGGCTATAAAGGTACACTACAGGTATCTCCGAAAGTGTCTGTTGGGTTGGCACGAATCGAGACTGGGATTTGTCACTCCGTGTGACGGAGAGGTATCTCTGGGCCCACTCGGTAGGACATCATCATAATGTGCACAATGTGATCAAGGAGTTGATCACGGGATGATGTGTTACGGAACGAGTAAAGAGACTTGCCGGTAACGAGATTGAACAAGGTATCGGGATACCGACGATCGAATCTCGGGCAAGTATCGTACCGCTAGACAAAGGGAATTGTATACGGGATTGATTAAGTCCTTGACATCGTGGTTCATCCGATGAGATCATCGTGGAACATGTGGGAGCCAACATGGGTATCCAGATCCCGCTGTTGGTTATTGACCGGAGAACGTCTCGGTCATGTCTGCATGTCACCCGAACCCGTAGGGTCTACACACTTAAGGTTCGATGACGCTAGGGTTATAAAGGAAGTTTGTATGTGGTTACCGAATGTTGTTCGGAGTCCCGGATGAGATCCCGGACGTCACGAGGAGTTCCGGAATGGTCCGGAGGTAAAGATTTATATATAGGAAGTCCTATTTCGGCCATCGTGACAAGTTTCGGGGTCATTTGTATTGTACCGGGACCACCGGAAGGGTCCCGGGGGTCCACCGGGTGGGGCCACCTATCCCGGAGGGCCCCATGGGCTGAAGTGGGAAGGGATCCAGCCCAAAGTGGGCTGGGGCGCCACTTACCCCTAGGGCCCATGCGCCTAGGGTGGGGAAACCCTAAAAGGAAGAGTCCTAGGAGGGGAAGGCACCTCCTAGGTGCCTTGGGGAGGAGGGATTCCTCCCCTTGGCCGCCTCCCCTTTCTCATCTAGGGCTGCCCCCCCCCTAGGGGTGGGAACCCTAGAGGGGGCGCACCCTCCTCCCTCTCCCCTATATATAGTGAGGCCTAGGGCTGCCCATAACACATGATTTGATCTCTCCCTGCTGGTGTAGCCCTCCCTCTCTTTCTCCTCCTCTCCCGTGGTGCTTGGCGAAGCCCTGCAGGATTGCCATGCTCCTCCATCACCACCACGCCATTGTGCTGCTGCTGGATGGAGTCTTCCTCAACCTCTCCCTCTCTCCTTGCTGGATCAAGGCGTGGGAGACATCGTCGGGCTGTACGTGTGTTGAACGCGGAGGTGTCGTCCTTTCGGTACTAGGATCTCCGATGATTTGGATCACGACGAGTACGACTCCATCAACCCCGTTCTCTTGAACGCTTCCGCTTAGCGATCTACAAGGGTATGTAGATGCACTCTCCTTCCCTCGTTGCTAGATTACTCCATGGATTGATCTTGGTGATGCGTAGAAAATTTTGAATTTCTGCTATGTTCCCCAACACATCGGGAGGGCTTGGACGGAACAGGCGATGGAAACAAGGCCTGGCGTACCACACAACGGAGGAAACGGACCTCCTACGTTCGGAACAGGGTCCTGTTGATCGGGAGGGGTCTGGCGTACCACAAAACGGAGGAAACGGACCTCCTACGGTCGAAACGGGGGTCCTGTTGATCGGGAGGGGTGTGGCGTACCGCAAAATGGACGAAACGGGGGTCATGTTCATCGGGAGGGGTGTGGCCTACCGCAAAACGGGACTCCACGGGATACCGTTCATCTCCACCGTCGACCCCCTGCAGCCTCCACGAGCTACTGTTCATCCACCGTCAACCTCCTCCAACCTCCACCTGCGACTGTTCATCCACGGGCTCCTGTTCATCCAGCCTCCACCGCGTGCTATGCCACCGGCTACTGTTCAACCAGCCCTCTCCACGGGCTCCTGTTCAACCACCCCTCCACGGGCTACTGTTCATCCTGCCCTCCACCGTCTACTGTTCATCCTGCCCTCCACGGGGTGGTCCTGTTCATCCAGCCCTGCACGGGGTCCTGTTCATCCAGCCCCAACCGGCTTGATCGATCGGGGTCCTGTTCATCCAGAGGCAACACCACGGGGTCCTGTTCATCCACCCCCACAAGGAACTGTTCATCCACCCCACCCCCCCGCACGCTCACTGTTCATCCAGAGGCAGCATCGATCGGCTTCATTTAGCAGCAGTAGCGAAGGAATCGCTCGATCAGGTTCAGTTAACAGCCATCGATCGATCGCTCGCGTTCAGTAACGCATAGCCTGCAGTGCAATCGCTCGGGTTCAGTTAGAGCCCAACGTACGCCTCGCTCGGGTTTAGTTAGAGCCAACGCCTCGCACACACGCGCGTACGTGTACGAGAGAAACGCGCATCGCTCGGCCCCGACCTCCCACCGTAACCGGGAACTCCCCGAAATTTTCCTCGCCCTCGCTTCTACCATAGTTTTTTCTGTCATGGACAGCCCAAAGAATGTCATGCAGCTGCGTCTCTGGCCTGCCCAGGACGAAAAGCCCATTTTCTATCATGATTTTTTGTCATAGAAGTAGGAGCCCACCACATCTATGATGATACCGGGTTTTGTCACAATTATCGTCATAGAAGTGTCATATGTATGACAGAAATTTTTTTCGTTCAACCCAAAATGTCACGGATGTGTATTTTTTTGTAGTGATTCGATCACGGAGGGCTTCTACATCAACACCATAGCCTCTTCGATGATGTGTGAGTAGTTTACCACAGACCTTCGAGTCCATAGTTATTAGCTAGATGGCTTCTTCTCTCTCTTTGGATCTCAATAGAAAGTTCTCCTCGATGTTCTTGGAGATCTATTCGATGTAATTCTTCTTGTGGTGTGTTTGCCGAGATCCGATGAATTGTGGGTTTATGATTAAGATTATCTATGAACAATATTTGATTCTTCTCTGAATTCTTATATGCATGATTAGATATCTTTGCAAGTCTCTTCGAATTATTAGTTTGGTTTGGCCTACTAGATTGATCTTTCTTGCAATGGGAGAAGTGCTTAACTTTGGGTTCAATCTTGCGGTGTCCTTTCCCAGTGACAGCAAGGCACATATTGTATTGTTGCCATCGAGGATAAAAATATGGGGTTTATATCATATTGCTTGAGTTTATCCCTCTACATCATGTCATCTTGCCTAATGCGTTACTCTGTTCTTATGAAATTAATACTCTAGATGCATGCTGGATAGCGGTCGATGTGTGGAGTAATAGTAGTAGATGCAGAATCATTTCGGTCTACTTGACATGGACGTGATGCCTATGTTCATGATCATGCCTAGATATCATCATAACTATGCACTTTTCCATCAATTGCTCGGCAGTAATTTGTTCACCCACCGTAATTTATGCTATCTTGAGAGAAGCCACTAGTGAAACCTATGGCCCTCGGGTCTACTTTACATCATATTATTTTCCAGTCAACTAGCTATTTCTGTCGCCGTTTATTTTGTGATCTTTATTTTTTAATCTATACAACAAAAATACCAAAAATATTTATCTTATTATCTCTATCAGATCTCACTTTCGTAAGTGACCGTGAAGGGATTGACAACCCCTTTATCGCGTTGGTTGCGAGGTTCTTGTTTGTTTGTGCAGGTACTAGGCGACTTGCGTGTAGTCTCCTACTGGATTGATACCTTGGTTCTCGAAAACTGAGGGAAATACTTACTCTACTTTGCTGCATCACCCTTTCCTCTTCAAGGGAAAACCAACGCATGCTCAAGAGGTAGGAATGACCAAAATGGCAGTGCCACAAATAAGTATCAGTATTAAACTTATATCTTATTAAACTTGTATCTTTTGGTTCCAATCATTGTTGAGGAAATCGTTAACCGGTAGCTCCTCGGTCGGCTAGGGATTAGGGGATTAATAGGCTAATCGGCAAGTTAATCGGCCATTTAATCAATTAATCAGATGATTTATCGGGTTATTGGCTACTCGGAGACCCTATGAGTAGGGATTAATCGACAAGTTAACTGGTTAATCGGATGAATTCTTGAACAGTGGTTTCAATACTATGAATATGTGTATCACTATTATCGAGATTCAACAAAAATAGACCACTCATCAATGGTGCATGACCATAAAAGATATTACTAATATAAATATAACAACCATTATTCTATGATTTAAATGAATAACCGTCTTGCATCAAACAAGATCCAGATATAATGTTCATGCTTAACGCTGGCACCAAATAACAATTATTCAGGTCTAAAACTAATCCTGAAGGTAGATGTAGAGGTAGCGTGCCGACGGCGATCACATCGACTTTGGAACCATTTTCCACGTGCATCGTCACCTCATCCTTAGCCAACCTTTGTTTAATCCGTAGCCCCTGTTTCGAGTTGCAAATATGAGCAATAGAACCAGTATAAGTACCCACGCGCTACTACGAGCATTAGTAAGGTACACATCAATAACTGAAGGAAAAATGCCCTAGAGACAATAATAAAGTTATTATTTATATTTCCTTATATCATGGTAAATGTTTATTATTCATGCTAGAATTGTATTAACCGGAAACTTAGTACATGTGTGAATACATAGACAAACAGATTGTCACTAGTATGCCTCTACTTGACTAGCTCGTTAATCAAAGATGGTTAAGTTTCCTAGCCATGGAAAAAGAGGATTCATTTGATGAACGAGATCACATCATTAGAGAATGATGTGATTGACTTGACCCATCCGTTAGCTTAGCACTTTGATCGTTTAGTTTATTGCTATTGCTTTCTCCATAACTTATACATGTTCCTATGACTATGAGATTATGCAACGCCCGAATACCTGAGGAACACTTAGTGTGCTATCAAACGTCACAACGTAACTGGGTGACTATAAAGATGCCCTATAGGTGTCTCGATGGTGTTTGTTGAGTTGACATAGATCGAGATTAGGATTTGTCACTCCGTGTATCGGAGAGGTATCTCTGGCCCTCTCGGTAATGCGCATCACTATAAGCCTTGCAAGCAATGTGACTAATGAGTTAGTTATGGGATGTTGCATTACGAAACGAGTAAATAGACTTGTCGATAACGAGATTGAACTAGGTATTGAGATACCGACGATCGAATCTCGGGCAAGTAACATACCGATGACAAAGGGAACAATGTATATTGTTATGCGGTTTGACCGATAAAGATCTTCGTAGAATATGTAGGAACCAATATGAGCATCCAGGTTCCGCTATTGGCTATTGACTGGAGATGAGTCTCGGTCATGTCTACATAGTTCTCTAACCCGTAGGGTCCACACGCTTAACGTTCAGTGACGATCGGTATTATGAGTTTATGTGTTTTGATGTACCAAAGGTTGTTTGGAGTCCCGAATGTGATCACGGGCATGATGAGGAGTCTCGAAATGGTCGAGACATAAAGATTGATATATTGGAAACCTATGTTTGGACATCGGAATGGTTCCAGGTGAGTTCGGGCATTTAGCAGAGTACCGGGGGGTTACCGGAACCCCCCGGGGATTATATGGGCCTTATTAGGCCTTAGTGGAAAGAGAGAGGGGAAGCCAGGGCAGGCCGCGCCCCCTCCCCCTTGGGTCCGAATTGGACTAGGAAAGGGGGGGCGGCGCCCCCTTTCCTTCTCCCTCTTTCTTCCTTACTTCCTCTCCTACTCCAACTAGGGAAAGGGGGCAATCCTACTCCCGGTGGGAGTAGGACCCCCCTAGGGCACGCCATAGAGAGGGCCGGCCCTCCCCTCCTCCACTCCTTTATATACAGGGGAGGGGGCACCCCATAGACACACAAGTTGATCTCTTAGCCGTGTGAGGTGCCCCCCTCCATAGATTTCCACCTTGGTCATATTGTTGTAGTGCTTAGGTGAAGCCCTGCGTTGGTAACTTCATCATCACCATCATCACGTTGTCGTGCTGACGAAGCTCTCCCCCGACACTCAGATGGATCTAGAGTTCGTGGGATGTCACCGAGCTGAACGTGAGTAGATCACGAAGGTGCTGTATCTTTGGTACTAGGATCAGTCGGATCGTGAAGACATACGACTACATCAACCACGTTGTCATAACGTTTCCGCTTACGGTCTACGAGGGTATGTGGACAACACTCTCCCCTCTCGTTGCTATGCATAACCTAGATGGATCTTGCATGTGAGTAGGAATTTGTTTGAAATTACTGCGTTCCCCAACAGTGGCATCAGAGATGGGTCTATGCGTAGATGTTATATGCATGAGTAGAACACAAAGGAGTTGTGGGCGTGGGTATATAAATATTGCTTGTTGTCGTTGATTCTTGATTCAGCGGTATTGTTGGATGAAGCGGCTCAGACCGACATTACGCGTACGCTTACGCAAGACTGGTTCTACCGACGTGCTTCACACACAGGTGGCTGGTGGGTGTCAGTTTCTCCAACTTTAGTTGAATCGGATTCAATGAACATGGTTCTTTCTGAAGATCAAAAAGCAATCACTATACCGCATTATGGTTTTTGATGCGTAGGTAAGAACGATTCTTGCTCAGCCCATAGCAGCCACGTAAAACTTGCAACAACAAAGTAGAAGACGTCTAACTTGTTTTTGCATGGCATGTTGTGATGTGATATGGTCAAGACATGATGCTAAATTTTATTGTATGAGATGATCATGTTTTGTAACATAGTTATCGGCAACTGGCAGGAGCCATATGGTTGTCGCTTTATTGTATGAAATGCAATCGTCATGTAATTGCTTTACTTTATCACTAAGCGGCAGCGATAGTTGCATAAGCAATAGTTGGCGAGACAACAACGATGCTTCGATGGAGATCAAGGTGTCAAGACGGTGACGGTGGTGATCATGACGGTGCTTTGGAGATGGATATCAAAGGCACAAGATGATGATAGCCATATCATATCACTTATATTGATTGCATGTGATGTTTATCCTTTATGCATCTGATTTTGCTTAGTTCGGTGGTAGCATTATAAGATGATCTCTCACTAAATTTCAAGGTATAAGTGTTCTCCCTAAGTACGCACCGTTTCTACAGTTCATCGTGCCGAGACACCACGTGATGATTGGGTGTGATAAGCTCTACGTTCACATACAACGGGTGCAAGCCAGTTTTGCACACGTGGACTACTCGGGGTTAAACTTGAAGAGCCTACCATATACAGATATGGCCTCAGAACACTGAGACCAAAAGGTCGAGCGTGAATCATATAGTAGATATGATCAACATAGTGATGTTCACCATTGAAAACTACTCCATCTCACGTGATGATTGATACGTCTCCAACGTATCTATAATTTTAGATTGTTCCACACTATTATATTATCTGTTTTGGATGTTTATGGGATTCATTATACACTTTTATATTATTTTTGGGACTAACCTATTAACCATAGGCCCAGCCCAAATTGTTGTTTTCTTGCCTATTTTAGTGTTTCGAAGAAAAGGAATATCAAACGGAGTCCAAACGGAATGAAACCTTCGGCAAAGTTATTTTGGAACTGAAGCAATCCAGGAGACTTGGAGTAGAGGTCGGGGAAGCTTTGAGGAAGCCACGAGGCAGGGATGCGCGCCCTACCCCCCTGGCGCGCCCCCTCGTGGGCCCCTCGTGGCTCCCCTGATCGATTTCTTTCACCTATATATATCAATATACCCTAAAAACATCAAAGACGAGAATAGATCGGGAGTTCCGCCGCCAGAAGCCTCCGTAGCCACCGAAAACCAATCTAGACCCATTCTGGCACCCTGCTGGAGGAGGGAATCCCTCTCCGGTGGCCATCTTCATCATCCCGACGCTCTCCATGACGAGGAGGGAGTAGTTCACCCTCAGAGCTGAGGGTATGTACTAGTAGCTATGTGTTTGATCTCTCTCTCTCTCTCTCGTGTTCTTGAGTTGGCACGATCTTCATGTATCGCGAGCTTTGCTATTATAGTTGGATCTTATGACGTTTCTCCCCCTCTACTCTCTTGTGATGAATTGAGTTTTCCCTTTGAAGTTATCTTATCGGGTTGAGTCTTTAAGGATTTGAGAACACTTGATGTATGTCTTGCATGTGCTTATCTGTGGTGATAATGGGATATCACGTGATCCACTTGATGTATGTTTTGGTGATCAACTTGTGAGTTTCGTGACCTCGTGAACTTATGCATAGGGGTTGGCCCACATTTTCGTCTTGACTCTGCGGTAGAAACTTTGGGGTACTCTTTGAAGTTCTTTGTGTTGGTTGAATAAATGAATCTGAGATTGTGTGATGCATATTGTATAATCATACCCATGGATACTTGAGGTGACATTGGAGTATCTAGGTGACATTAGGGTTTTTGTTGATTTCTGTCTTAAGGTGTTATTCTAGTACAAACTCTATGATAGATCGAACGGAAAGAATAGCTTTGTGTTATTTTACTACGGACTCTTGAATAGATCGATCAGAAAGGATAACTTTGAGGTGGTTTCGTAACCTACCATAATCTCTTCGTTTGCTCTCTGCTATTAGTGACTTTGGAGGGACTCTTTGTTGCATGTTGAGGGATAGTTATATGATCCAATTATGTTACTATTGTTGAGAGAACTTGCACTAGTCAAAGTATGAACCCTAGGCCTTGTTTCAACGCATTGCAATACCATTCGTGCTCACTTTTATCATTAGTTACCTTGCTGTTTTAATATTTTCACATTACAAAAACCTATATCTACCATCCATATTGCACTTGTATCACCATATCTTCGCTGAATTAGTGCACCTATACAATTTACCATTATATTGGGTGTGTTGGGGACACAAGAGACTCTTTGTTATTTGGTTGCAGGGTTCTCTGAGAGAGACCATCTTCATCGTACGCCTCCCATGGATTGATAAACCTTAGGTCATCCACTTGAGGGAAATTTGCTACAGTCCTACAAACCTTTGCACTTGGAGGCCCAACGACGTCTACAAGAAGAAGGTGCTACCTCTTGAGTACTGCGTTGGATTTCCCCGAAGAGGAGAGGATGATGTAGCAAAGTAGCGTAAGTATTTCCCTCAGTTTTTGAGAACCAAGGTATCAATCCAGTAGGAGGCTACGCACAAGTCCCTTGTACCTACACAAAAACAATAGCTCAACGCAACCAACGCACTTAGGGGTTGCCAATCCCTTCACGGTCACTTACGAAAGTGAGATCTGATAGAGATGATAAATAATATTTTTGGTATTTTTGGTATAGAGATGCAAAGTAAAAAGTAAAAGTAAAAGTAAAAGCAAAGCAATAATAAAGTGATGGAGATTAATATGATGAGAAAGAGACCCGAGGGCCATAGGTTTCACTAGTGGCTTCTCTCAAGAGCATAAGTATTCTACGGTGGGTGAACAAATTACTGTTGAGCAATTGACAGAAATGAGCATAGTTATGAGAATATCTAGGTATGATCATGTATATAGGCATCACATCCGAGACAAGTAGACCGAAACGATTCTGCATCTACTACTATTACTCCACTCATCGACCGCTATCCAGCATGCATCTAGAGTATTAAGTTAAAAACAGAGTAACGCCTTAAGCAAGAGGACATGATGTAGAGAGATAAATCCATGCAATATGAAATAAACCCCATCTTGTTATCCTCGATGGCAACGATACAATACGTGCCTTGCTGCCCCTTCTGTCACTGGGAAAGGACACCGCAAGATCGAACCCAAAGCTAAGCACTTCTCCCATGGCAAGAACAACCAATCTAGTAGGCCAAACCAAACTGATAATTCGAAGAGACTTGCAAAGATAACCAATCATACATAAAAGAATTCAGAGAAGATTCAAATATTATTCATAGATAGACTTGATCATAAACCCACAATTCATCGGTCTCAGCAAACACACCGCAAAAAAGAAGATTACATCGAATATACCTCCACGAGAGAGGGGGAGAACATTGTATTGAGATCCAAAAAGAGAGAAGAAGCCATCTAGCTACTAACTATGGACCCGTAGGTCTGAAGTAAACTACTCACACTTCATCGAAGAGGCTTGGATGATGATGTAGAAGCCTTCCGTGATCGATGCCCCCTCCGGCGGAGCTCCGGAACAGGCCCCAAGATGGGATCTCGTGGATACAGAAAGTTACGGCGGTGGAATTAGGTTTTTGGCTTCGTATCTGATCGTTTGGGGGTACGTGGGTATATATAGGAGGAAGAAGTACGTCGGTGGAGCAAAAGGGGGCCCACGAGGGTGGGGGTAGGGCGTGCCCCCTACCTCGTGGCCTCCTGTTACGTGCCTTGACGTAGGGTCCAAGTCTCCTGAGTTGTATTCGGTGAGAAAATCACGTTCCCAAAGGTTTCATTCCGTTTGATATTCCTTTTCTTTGAAACCCTAAAATAGGCAAAAAACATCAATTCTGGGCTGGGCCTCCGGTTAATAGGTTAGTCCCAAAAATAATATAAAAGTGGATAATAAAGCCCAATAATGTCCAAAACAGTAGATAATATAGCATGGAGCAATCAAAAATTATAGATACGTTGGAGACGTATCAAGCATCCCCAAGCTTAATTCCTGCTTGTCCTCGAGTAGGTAAATGATAAAAACAGAATTTTTGATGCGGAGTGCTACTTGGCATAATTTCAATGTAAATCTTCTTAATTGTGGTATGAATATTCAGATTCAAAAGATTCAAGACAAAAGTTCATGTTGACATAAAAATAATAATACTTCAAGCATACTAACAAAGCAATTATGCCTTCTCAAAATAACATGGCCAAAGAAAGCTATCCCTACAAAATCATATAGTCTGGCTATGCTTTATCTTCACCACACAAAGTATTTAAATCATGCACAACCCCGATGACAAGCCAAGCAATTGTTTCATACTTTTGACATTTTCAAAACTTTTTCGATCTTCACGCAATACATGAGCGTGAGCCATGGTTATAGCACTATATGTGGAATAGAATGGTGGTTGTGGAGAAGACAAAAAGGGAGAAGATAGTCTCACATCAACTAGGCGTATCAACGGGCTATGGAGATTCCCATCAATAGATATCAATGTCAGTGAGTAGGGATTGCCATGCAACGGATGCACTAGAGCTATAAGTATATGAAAGCTCAACAAAAGAAACTAAGTGGGTGTGCATCCAACTCGCTTGCTCACGAAGACCTAGGGCATTTTGAGGAAGCCCATCATTGGAATATACAAGCCAAGTTCTATAATGAAAAATTCCCACTAGTATATGAAAGTGACAGAATGAGAGACTCTCTACAATGAAGATCATGGTGCTACTTTGAAGCACAAGTGTGGTAAAAGGATAGTAACATTGTCCCTTCTCTCTTTTTCTATCATTTTTTTGTTTGGGCCTTCTCTTTTTTATGGCCTCTTTTTTTTCGTCCGGAGTCTCATCCCGACTTGTGGGGGAATCATAGTCTTCATCATCCTTTCCTCACTTGGACAATGCTCTAAAAAATGATGATCATCACGCTTTTTTCTTACAACTCAACAATTACAACTCAATACTTAGAACAAAATATGACTCTATATGAATGCCTCCGGCGGTGTACCGGGATATGCAATGAATCAAGAGTGACATGTATGAAAGAATTATGAACGGTGGCTTTGCCAGAAATACAATGTCAACTACATGTTCATGCTAGCAATATGACAATGATGGAGCATGTCATAATGAACGGAACGGTGGAAAGTTGCATGGCAATATATCTCAGAATGGCTATGGAAATGACATGATAGGTAGGTATGGTGGCTGTTTTGAGGAAGGTATTTGGTGGGTGTATGATACCGGCGAAAAGTGCGCGGTATTAGAGAGGCTAGCAATGGTGGAAGGAAGGAAAGTGTGTATAATCCATGGACTCAACATTAGTCATAAAGAACTCATATACTTTTTGCAAAAATCTAGAAGTTATCAAAGCAAAGTATTACGCGCATGCTCCTAGGGGTATATATTGGTAGAAAAAGACCATTGCTCGTCCCCGACCGCCACTCATAAGGAAGACAATCAATAAATAAATCGTGCTTCGACTTCATCACATAACGGTTCACCATACGTGCATGCTATGGGAATCACAAACTTTAACACAAGCATTTCTCAAATTCACAACTACTCAACTAGCATGACTCTAATATCACCATCCTCATATCTCAAAACAATTATCAAGCATCAATTTTTCCTTAGTATTCAACGCACTCAAAAGAAAGCTTTACAAATCTTGAATACCAAGCATATTATTATTAAGCAAATTACCATGCTATTAAGACTCCCAAAATAATCTAAGTGAAGCATGAGAGATCAATAGTTTCTATAAAACAAATCCACCACCACGCTCTAAAAGATATAAGTAAAGCACTAGAGCAAAATTATATAACTCAAAAGATATAAGTGAAGCACATAGAGTAAAATTATATAACTCAAAAGATATAAGTGAACCACATAGAGTATTCTATCAAATTCCAATTTATGTATGGCTCTCTCAAAAGGTGTGTACAGCAAGGATGATTGTGGTAAACTAACAAGCAAAGACTCAAATCATAAAAGATGCCCCAAGCAAAAGACATATCATGTGGTGAATAAAAATATAGCTCCAAGTAAAGTTACCGATAGAAGTAGACGAGAGAGGGGATGCCTTCCGGGGCATCCCCAAGCTTTGGCTTTTAGGTGTCCTTAGATTATCTTGGGGGTGCCATGGGAATCCCCAAGCTTAGGCTCTTGCCACTCCTTGTTCCATAATCCATCAAATCTTTACCCAAAACTTGAAAACTTCACAACACAAAACTTAAAGTAGAAAACTCATGAGCTCCGTTAGCGAAAGAAAACAAAAGACCACTTCAAGGTACTGTAATGAACTCATTCTTTATTTATATGGGTGTTATATCTACTGTATTCCAACTTATCTATGTATTATAAACTATTTTACTAGCCATAGATTCATCAAAATAAGCAAACAACACTCGAAAAACAGAATCTATCAAAAACAGAACAATCTATAGTAATATGTAGCTAGCGCAAGATCTGGAACCCCAAAAATTATGAAATAAATTTCTGGGCGTGAGGAATTTATCTATTAATCATCTGAAAAAATAATTAAATAAATAGCACTCTCCAAATAAAAATGAAGCAGTTCTCGTGAGCGCTAAAGTTTCTGTTTTTTACAGCAAGTTCAACAAGACTTTCCCCAAGTCTTCCCAACGGTTCTACTTGGCACAAACACTAATTAAACACAAAAAACACAACCAAAACAGAGGCTAAATAATTTATTTATTACTAAACAGGAGCAAAAAGCAAGGAATAAAAATAAAATTGGGTTGCCTCCCAACAAGCGCTATCGTTTAACGCCCCTAGCTAGGCATAACAAGCAAGAATAGATCTAGGTATTGCCATCTTTGGTATTAGGAAAGAAAAGAGCAAACTTGCTATCTATAGAATTAATCCTTCTATTTTGATAAAGCACATTGCTATTAATGGTAGAAGAAAGATTAAGCATGTTACGGAAGTTTGTATCTAGGCTAGCCTTTATCTCTTTAATAGATTCATTTTGGTAAGAGAGCAAAAGAGATGTAGATTCAACTTTCTCATTCATGGGGTGCCCAAATATAGTTTTCATTTTTTCATAAGTGTCTATGAAATCCCCTTCAAGGAAACCTTCTTCAAATATAGAATCTAAGACATGCTTAAAAGAAGAAGGAAGGGCAATATAAAAGCTTTTTAGGTAAACTTCAATTTGATATTGAGGAACATAGCTAGCCCTGATCCTTAATAGTCTATACCAAGCATCTTTCAAAGATTCATCAAGTAAATAACAAAAAATTCCAGAATCATCTTCATCAAAATTATTAAGACTCTCATTGATAACTCCGGTAGGTTTTTCCATAGTATCCTTATTTATAAGTTTAGCAAGGATAGAGGGGTTGTCCAAAGTACTAAATCTCTGGAAAGAACCCCCAACCCTTTTTGATTCAGACATAGTGGAAGAAAGGAAAGCGGAAAGAGAGAGAGAGCAAATAAAACGGCAAAGGGTGAATTGGGGGGAGAGGAAAACAAAAGGCAAATGGCAAATAATGTAATGCAGGAGATAGGGATTGTGATGGGTACTTGGTATGTTGACTTTTGCGCAGACTCCCCGGCAACGGCACCAGAAATTCTTCTTGCTACCTCTTGAGCACTGCGTCGGATTTCCCTGAAGAGGAGAGGATGATGCAGCAAAGTAGCGTAAGTATTTCCCAGTTTTTGAGAACCAAGGTATCAATCCAGTAGGAGGCTACGCACAAGTTCCTCGTACCTACACAAAAACAATAGCTCAACACAACCAACGCGCTTAGGGGTTGTCAATCCCTTCACGGTCACTTACGAAAGTGAGATCTGATAGAGATGATAAATAATATTTTTGGTATTTTTGGTATAGAGATGCAAAGTAAAAAGTAAAAGGCAAAGTAAAAACAAAGCAATAATAAAGTGATGGAGATTAATATGATGAGAAAGAGACCCGGGGGCCATAGGTTTCACTAGTGGCTTCTCTCAAGAGCATAAGTATTCTATGGTGGGTGAACAAATTACTGTTGAGCAATTGACAGAATTGAGCATAGTCATGAGAATATATAGGTACGATCATGTATATAGGCATCACATCCGAGACAAGTAGACCGAAATGATTCTGCATCTACTACTATTACTCCACTCATCGACCGCTATCCAGCATGCATCTAGAGTATTAAGTTAAAAACAGAGTAACGCCTTAAGCAAGATGACATGATGTAGAGGGATAGTTTCATGCAATATGATAAAAACTCCATCTTGTTATCCTCGATGGCAACGATACAATACGTGCCTTGCTGCCCCTTCTGTCACTGGGAAAGGACACCGCAAGATCGAACCCAAAGCTAAGCACTTCTCCCATGGCAAGAACAACCAATCTAGTAGGCCAAACCAAACTGACAATTCAAAGAGACTTGCAAAGATAACCAATCATACATAAAAGAATTCAGAGAAGATTCAAATATTATTCATAGATAGACTTGATCATAAACCCACAATTCATCGGTCTCAACAAACACACCGCAAAAAAGAAGATTACATCAAATAGATCTCCACGAGAGAGGGGGAGAACATTGTATTGAGATCCAAAAAGAGAGAAGAAGCCATCTAGCTACTAACTATGGACCCATAGGTCTGAAGTAAACTACTGACACTTCATCGGAGAGGCTTGGATGATGATGTAGAAGCCCTCCATGATTGATGCCCCCTCCGGCGGAGCTCCAGAACAGGCCCCAAGATGGGATCTCGTGGATACAGAAAGTTGCTGCGGTGGAATTAGGTTTTTGGCTCCGTATATGATCGTTTGGGGGTACGTGGGTATATATAGGAGGAAGAAGTACGTCGGTGGAGCAATAAGGGGCCCACGAGGGTGGGGGCGCGCCTGGGGGGGGGTAGGGTGCACCCCCTACCTCGTGGCCTCCTGTTACATGCCTTGACGTAGGGTCCAAGTCTCCTGAGTTGTATCCGGTGAGAAAATCACGTTCCCGAAGGTTTCATTCCGTTTGATATTCCTTTTCTTTGAAACCCTAAAATAGGCAAAAAAACAGCACTTCTGGGCTGGGCCTCCGGTTAATAGGTTAGTCCCAAAAATAATATAAAAGTGGATAATAAAGCCCAATAATGTCCAAAACAGTAGATAATATAGCATGGAGCAATAAAAAATTATAGATACGTTGGAGACGTATCAAAAGGTTGTGTAGTAGACATCAAGCTCTTTTCTGGCGCCGTTGCCGGGGAGGTTAGCGCTTGAAGGTATATCTTTAGATCTTGCAATCGAATCTTTTAATTTCTTGTTTTATCACTAGTTTAGTCTATAAAAGAAAATTACAAAAAAATGGAATTAAGTTTGCCACATACGCTTCATCTTTTTAATATCTTTCGTGAGATTGATGGAAAGGAAAATTGTGCTCAAGTGCTAGAAGAGGAAGTCTATAAAATGTTTGGCACTAAATCTTTGAATGATGAGCATGATTGCAATGTTGTTAGTATGAACTCTTTGAATGTCCATAGTACTAATGATGATTGCACCAGTCATGAGTGAAAATTTCTCTTATAAGCATGTCAAATTTTGTGGAGTGCAGAGAGTTTGCAAGTACACACCAAATAGGGAAGATAGATTTTGCAAGAGGCATAAGTATTTAGAAACTAAATGGTTGCAAGAGAGGCTAGATGTTTGTGCTGAAAATTTAAAATTTCTTCACCATAATTGTGAACTTTGCAATGAACATGGTCATTTAAATCTCCGATGAAAATTGTTTCATGATCGTATCATGTCCAAAAATTGTGATGTTCTGATTTCCCTTGCACATCATAATGAACTTAGTTTGCTTTTGGGTTATGAAGAAATGAAATGTATAACTAAGCATATTCCAGAATATAACCTTGAGAAATTCCCCGATATTGATCTAGAAGAAATTTTTACGTATTGTGCGGTGAATTGCATTGAAAATACTTATATTGCCAATTACATAAAGAAAAGAAAACAAATAGAGGATGAAGATAATACTAATGAAAGGGAAGAGACTTCTTAATATTCTCCTATTATTTCTTATGATGAATCAAGTAACGAGGAGGAGCCTTCTATTCAACCAATCTCATCAATAAGGAGCTCCAAAAAGAGGGTTGAACCCACACATAATGTGAAGAAGAAAAAGAAAAGACGGAGAAGCAAAGGTAAAAATATATCCCTCCCAAATGATGTTGCTCCTATTACTCAATGTGATGATGATAATTGTTATACTATTGGTGCTATCCATACTATTAATGATGAGAGTGATTATGCTTATGATATGAAAAGGCCCAAGCTTGGGGATGCTATGTTTGATGATAATGACATGTTTGAGAATATATTTGCTGCAATTAATGTTTGTCCCAAGCTTGGGGATGCTACGTTTGATGAAGATGATATTTTTAGCCTCCCAAGGTTTGATATGCAAATTTGTTATGATGATAGCATGCCTCCTACTTATGATGATTATATTGACGAAAGTGGGTTTGGAAGAGTGTCAACTTTAGGAAGTAGTAATCCCACTATTTTGGAGGATGTTGAATCTTTTTGTGATAATTATGAAAGTGGATTTGGAGAGGTCGTGACTTTATTTAGTAATGATTCCACTATCTTGGAAGAGGTTTCAATTGATTATGATGAGAACAAAGTTGCTACCTATGATGATTATTGTGATGACACTTATGCTATAAAAAGTAGTGATGATTATATTCATAAAAATTGTCATGATTATGATTACCTTTTTTCTGAACATTACTCCTTTAATGTGGAAACAACTTATAGTATTCGAGTTTCTTATGATACTCCCACTATTCTGAACGAGAAGAATTTTGCTTATGTGGAGAGTGATAAAATTTCTATGCTTGTAGATCATGAAAAGAATGCTTTATGTGATAGTTATATGGTTGAATTCATTCATGATGCTACTGAAATTTATTATGAGGGAAGAACACATGCTTGTAGGAATTGCAATAATATCAAGTTTCCTCTCTATGTGCTTAAAAGTTTTAAAGTTTTGCTTGTTTTGCCTTCCTATGCTAGTTGATTATTGTTCCCATAAAGTGTTTGCTCACAAAATCCCTATGCATAGGAAGTGGGTTAGACTTAAATGTGCTAGTAATATTCTTCATGATGCTCTATTTATGTTTCAATTCTTATCTTTTATGTGAGCATCATTGAAATCGTCATGCCTAACTAAGGGCGTTAAACGATAGCGCTTGTTGGGAGGCAACCCAATTTAATTTTTATTACTTGCTTTTTGCTCCTGTTTAGTAATAAATAATTTATCTAGCCGCTGTTTTGGTTGTGTTTTTTGTGTTTAATTAATGTTTGTGCCAAGTAGAACCGTTGGGAAGACTTGGGGGAAGTCTTTTTTATCCTGCTGTAAAAAACAGAAACTTTAGCGCTCGCGAGAATTGCTGCCATTTTTTACTGGAGAGTGATATTTAGTTAATTATTTTTGAAGATGATTAATAGATAAATTCCTCACGTCCATAAATTTATTTTAGAATTTTTGGTGTTCCATAAGTGGTCAAAACCTACAGATTACTACAGACTGTTCTGTTTTTGACAGATTCTGTTTTTCGTGTGTTGTTTGCTTATTTTGATGAATCTATGGCTAGTAATAGAATTTATGAACCATAGAGAAGTTGGAATACAGTAGGTTTAACACCAATATAAATAAATAATGAGTTTATTACAGTACCTTGAAGTGGTGGTTTGTTTTCTTTTACTAATGGAGCTCACGAAGATTTTCTTTGAAGTTTTGTGTTTTGAAGTTTTCAAGTTTTGGGTAAGGATTTGATGGATTATGGAACAAGGAGTGGCAAGAGCCTAAGCTTGGGGATGCCCAAGGCACCCCAAGGTAAAATCAATGGACACCAAAAAGCCTAAGCTTGGGGATGCCCCGGAAGGCATCCCCTCTTTCGTCTTCGTTCATCGGTAACTTTACTTGGAGCTATATTTTTATTCACCACATGGTATGTCTTTTGCTTGGAGCGTCATTTTATTTTATTTAGTTTTGCTTGTTGTTTGAATAATATCCCAAGATCTGAAATTCTTAAATATTAGAGAGTCTTTGTAACATCCCAAAATTTTAAATTTTGGAATGTTATAATAAATAGATAGTTTTGATTGCTCTGTGATTGATTGACTGAAAGTGAGTGAATTCAAAACTTTTTGAAAGTTAAATGAGAGGGAATAAAAGGACTTTCCCAAACTTTCATTCTGCATTTTGATCCCCGTGAATTCAAATTCTTTTCATCACAAAACGCTGGAGAGAAGATGACATGACTTCTTCCATTTATTTAAATGACAAGGGTTTTTGAAAGCATTTGAATTTCATTTGAAAATATTTCAAATTCAAAACTTTAAGAACCTCGATGATTTTCATGAGAGAAGATAAAATGACTTCTTCAAATTATATGAAATATGAGTTGGAAGTTAAAAGGATCAAATTCAAAGTCCTTTTGAAATTATTTTTCAATTTGGAGTTACTAGGGTTTTATTAACATTATTTTTCTCCAAAAATAAAATATATGGAAAATCGGGTAACATGATTCCCTACAATAGAAAATTTGAGAGAAATAAATTTCAATTAATTTTGGTATTTTTAAAATGATTTTTACTGGATTTTACTTGAGCAGTAGCACTCTTTGCTTTATTTGAATTTGTGTGGATTTTATTTGACTTTAGAAAAAATGTTCAGGTTGTAGGAAATCTTTTTCTGAAAATTTTGATATATTATATTCCTATATAATATTTTGGGTTTTGCTATTTTTGTTCGTCTAGAAAAATGTTTTTTTAAAACCTCTCCGCCGCCGAACTGGGCCGACCCAACAGGCCGCGGCCCAGCCCAACGCAACGCGTCCCCAAGCTCCAGCCGGACTCCATCGCGCGCACACCACGCCGTCGCGCCGCCATGGGAGGCCATGCCCACCCCGGCCTCCTCTGCCCCCTCGCCCACGCCACGGAGTCGCCCCGCCCTCCTTAAATACCGCGCGCCGCCGACCCCTCTCTCTCCTCGCTTCGCGCCGCATCTTGTGCCGCCGCCATCGCCAGGCATCTCGCCTGAGCCGCCTCCACCCGCTCCGTCCCGTCGCCGTGGACCGCCGCCGACGCAGCCATCCTCCTCGCCGCGACGCGCCGCTCCTCTCAGTGCCTCTGCTCGGCGCCGCCGAGCCCCAGAGGCATCGTCCCGTCCGTAGCCGTCGCCGCCGTCCTCTCCGTCACCGGCGACTCCAACCGCCGCAGTAACCACCGCCCCTCCTCGTCCGTCTGATCTGGATCTAAGGATCCAGATCCATTTGTTGTTTTTTCTCTAAGCGTTTTTCTCTATTTAGAGAACGTTCGTTTTCTAAACTCTAGAGCGAACGGTTTCATCATTTAGGTTCTGTTAGCGAGCATTCGCTCGATAGTTTTTTTCTTTTTCTTTTAATTTCGTCCAGGGATCTTTCTGCAAATACTTTCTTTACAGTTTAGTCCCTGAACTTCAAACGATCATTACTTTTCGCTCGTTTATCCAAATCTGATGAAACCAACGCCCACTTATTCATTACGATCCCCTCTATCCATATAATCAACTTAAACATGTTTTTGAAAATTTTGAAATTTTAATTAGACCATATTTGAATTCAAACTTATTTTGAACATAACTTGAGTTTTGTAACTCCGATTTAGTTGATTCTTTTTGCATATCGAAGCTCTTGATCCAAACTTTCTGATAAGGCTAAATTTATATAATTTTGGTACTGTTAGAAATTGTTTTATGTTGCAAGTGTTATTTGCTTGGTTTTGATGTTTTCTGGATCGTCTTCTTCGTTCTTTGTGATCCTTTAAGTGATTGCTTATGTGTGGTTACTATTGCTTGCTTACGATAGATTGACCGGAGTGTGATGAGTAGAACTATCAAGAGTTATGAGTGCGAATCATCTTCACCAACAGTATAGGTAAGTTCACACTTTGATCATATCCCTTTCATACCTAGTTTTTATGCATTAGTTTCAACCCTCAAACATTGCATGGTTGGGACTTGATAACATGTGGGTATTGGGAAGTAGTTGATGAGGTAGGAACCTATTGCCTTGTTACTATCAAACCCCTGGGTGTTACTATTATGTTATGCTTATGCTGCCATGCTATGCTCGTAGACGTGGATTGGTTTGAGAGAATTCATGACAGATGTGAGAGTTATTATTTAATGGTTAACTTAAGGTGGCTACTTTAATACACATCTGGGTGGATTGGTTGGGGCACCTGGAGAACCCAGTGCTTGCCCAAGGGGATCCCGGAGGACCCGTGTGATCACCCAATGAAATGCCACCCAGGCTCAAAGGGATCACACGACTATTCATGCTAGAAACTTTCGTGTGCAGCCACAAGCTATTATGGGCTCTAGCATAGTTGAGTATGTTACATGAGCTCTTGAAGAGGTGGATCAGCAGGTAGAGGGATGTAGGTTTGGTATGGTCTGCCCGGAGTAAAGAGTTAATGTTTCTGAAAGACTGTGTCTCGGTCATCCGTTTCTCAAATACCATGAAGAGCGAGAAATTCAATGGAGGAGATGGAGTCTTGTGGGGAAAAGTGCGCAAACCCCTGCAGAGTGTACAAACTAATCATGGTTAGCCGTGTCCCCGGTTATGGACATCTTGAGTCTCTGGTACTTGGATTATCCTATTGATCTCATCACGTTACTTAAATAATTTGTTGGGTTATTGATGTTAATTTGGGATTGAGTTGGAGGAACCTTCTCAATATTTTTCAACCAACTTTGTAGTTAAATAAAATGTATTCCTTTGCAGTAGGGAAAAATTGGCTTTTCACAAAAACATTATAACCATAGAGCTTTTCCACCAGCCATATATGCATGTAGTGATAGCTATTATTCATCATTATCCTATGGTGTGAATTTGCCAGTACATTCAATGTACTGACCCTTTGTGGATGCAACGTCTCATGTTGTAGGATTCTTACAACGAGTAAGTGATATGTTAGGGTTATGATTTCTACACTCAACTTTGTCGTTGGTGTTGATGGGAATCCACAACCTTGTTGTTACTTCCGCTATTTGGATTGAGGTAATAGTATTTACGTTATTTTATACATGTGATTTACCTCTGTTATAAATCCTCGAGTACTGTGTGTGTCAGCATACCGATCCAGGGATGACACTTAAGCACATAGACTTGACCATCTGAGGCCGGGTCACTACAAGATGGTATCAGAGCACACGAAGATTCGGCTGATGAGACCACTCCAAGAAGTACAAGATATCGGACAACTAAGACTACTTCGGAATGAAGATGATTTTACCATGTATTATAATAATGGAAACTACAATGGTCGGGGACTCCAAAGACTAGGAGAATTTGAAGGCCCTGTAGAATTTTCCAGATTTGTATGACCTAGGAAGGCACCCCTTATGGAACTTGGTAGACCAAGGAAGCTATCAATACCCGAGATCAAGGTGTATCGGAGAAAGACCGGAACATGGAGCATGAGAACTCAAAGTTTTGTCAAGAAAACCCTAAGGTAGGAGATATCAACTATGGAAGATAGCTCATGGCAATGACAAGGGCAGAAACATGGTTATCAGTGATGCCATCGCCACTGATACTATGGTCACCGAGCTGAGCTAAGCATGCATTTCTTTGGAAGGATTGGATGGTAGAAGGCTGATGTAGCATCTATCAGCAGAAGATGAAGTTTTAACCTTAGCCGGTGTATCACCGGGATCTGGAGTAGCACATCAAGAATTTTAAGATGGAGCTCCAGGAAGCCGTATTAGACAAGGAAGCATTTCGTGAAGAACTCAGGAACCGGAAGCTGAAAGTAGCCAAGCTGGAGGAGCTACAACCTCGAGATACCAGGGATTTGTCAGGAACTGAAGGACAGTAGGACCATGGTTCATGCCAAGGATGTGGAAACCCAAAAGTTTGGAACGCAACTGCAGAATATTAAAGGGAATCAGTTACACCGGTGGTGCTGGAACTTGGCGTAAATGGTCACTTGATGCTAGAAGTTGCGGTGTACATCCAGTTGGTGCAAAAACTTGGCTTAGGCGTGCAAATACAGTGCATATCCCGTTTTGTATACATTATCTGTGTTGACTAGGCGCGTGGGATCCGCTATCAGCCAGTGACCAAAACGAATGTTTTCTTCGAAAACCCCCTCAACAAAAAATATTATTTTGACAAAAATACCATATGGATGTGGCATTTTACTTCTCTATGCCCAGTGGGTCTCGCCTATAAATATTTTTGAACCCGCGACCACAGGCTACCAAAACAACCATCAAACCACTTCACCCTACACGCCGACAAGTAATCGATACTAGCAGCATAAGTATTTAGCAATGACGCTTATGGAGCTTAAATGGGCTGGAGATATTGCAGCCCATTTTGCACAAGCTATATTTATAAGATATTTTAAAACGGAAGTAATAAAAATTATGTTCCAATATTTGTGTATTATCAATACTATGTAAATAAAAACAATGAAATATATACCCATGTGTGTGTAAGTTATTTAGTTAATATCGATATTAAAATGTATATTAGATATAATGTTTAATGAATACAAAGAAAGTATACACTCATGGCTTATATTTAATTTTAAAATGATGAATACAAACATTTACTTAATATCTATAATTATTCACATGTCTATATTTTTTACTCATGACCTATATTCGAAAACAGTATATATTTTGAATATTATACACGGTTGAATATCCATATCAAAAGTTTAAAATTAAAATTATGAATATTTATAATTGCAAAAATTGAACTATAAAAATGTTCTTATAAGTATTGAAATATTTTTATAATAGAATAATATTTTAAAATGTAATTTTAGAAAAATTGTATCATTTTTATTTTTATACATTTTTACAATTCGTAAATATTTTCAATATACCAGTGTGTATTGAAATAATACACGATTTCTTTTTAAAAATAAGGTATTTTGTTTGTATGCCTGGTAGTTTTTAAAATAAATGTACCAATGTTTTGAAAATAATACATGAACATTTTTATTTAATATACATTTTAAATTTCAGTATTAACTAAATATTTTATATAGTACATGGGTGTATATTTAAATGTTTTTATTTACTGGTCATGGTTTGATTGTATAAAGTTTATAACACATTTAAACATAATTTTGATAACTTACATTTTATAAATATATCTTTAAAAAATAGTGCGTGCAAAATGGGCCGAAATATCTGCAGCCCATTTAAACTTTAGACGCGTACCTGTTAAATTGATGTTGGTAAAACAATTGGTGAATACATGTACGATAGTTATCAAATTAGAACGTCATGACATGGACAGCGTGCTGGTTGTACTGGTTTACTCTCTATACCTGGTTGCGTGTTCGAGTCTTGATCTTGCCTTTTTCCTGTTTATTTTGACCAGCAGGTACTTTTTTGCAAAAGGATATATTCCGAGGGGGTTTTCAAAAAAATCAGACCACCCGCCTCCTCCCTCAGGTCCAGTGGCTAACAACGGGACCCACACGCCTAGTCAGCGCAAAATCCGTATACCAATGCAATTAGCACTGTATTTGCACCCCTGAGCCAAGTTTTTGCACCAACTCGATGTACAACGCAACTTCTAGCACCAAAGTGACCGTCTACGCCAAGTTCTAGCACCACCAACGTAATTGGCCCTATTAAAGGACGTCACGAGAGACTTCGCATCAACAGAGATGATCTGACAAAAGAACTTGAGAAGGACAATCATGATCGGAAGTAGCCATCAGAGACATGAACAAGGCTTGAGGAGTTTAATGACTTTGAAGATTTATTAATCTTTAGAAGACCAAACCCCTATTATATACCTATGTTAGATGCGATAACTGTGAGCTGTCATTTGTTTGATGTTTTTTCGACAACCAAAATAAAAATCTATCTTTTCAAAAACTATTGTTTGTATTGTGTGCATCCCCCTTTATCTCTCGCATCTCACCCCAAACCCATGGACCCAATAGAGGACGAATGGAGATGAACTCATGTTTCCCTGGATCGATGAGTCAATTGGAGACAAACCGATGGATTTAGAACATGGAGAATCATATGAAGAATAACCCTATAGTTGGAAAGAATATGACCCAGCATGCTCTTCAGTGCTTTGAAAGAGGTGTTGCTACTTGGTGGAGGGTGTACCAAACCATCAATGGATGGCAGGGAGTAACCACTTGGAAAGAATTTAAGTTGACTCTGCAAAGATCTCATCTTGTGTCCCAGAAGTTCAAGCCTTATGGAAAGGATATAAAGAAACCTGGTGCATGCAAGATTTGTGGAGAAATAGGACACACCCATAAAGAACACAAGGATGAATGCCCTAATTGTGAAGGAAGTCACCCAGTTGAAGAATGTCCAACTAGGCAGATTACTTGTTTCTTGTGTGAAGGGACTACCCACTATCCTGCTCAGTGTCACATTTACCCCATGGTACAAAGAACCGTACATCAGAAGAAAGAAGTAAAGAAAGGAGCCCTTATGGAAGTTTTAGAAGAACCCGTGATGACGGAAGATGTCGGGGACACACCCAAAGAAGAAGCAATTAAACCCTGCACCAAGTCATGCTATTCATGTGGAGAAGAAGGACACATCTCCCAGAATTGTATGAATGGGGATCTAGTAGAATTCCCGACAGAGGAAGTAGAGTATGACCCACAAGAAATAGAAGCCATGATTGGCATGGAAAAATCTAGGAAGAGAAATAGATTGGATTCTAGGAAGGACCTGAGTCATATCACCTATTACTGGTGCAAGGAGTCAGGGCACTACCTCAGCAGTTGCCCAAAAAGGAAACCTCGAGACTTGTCAGAAGTAATATGTTTTTGTTGTAATGGAGCAGGGCATTTTGCCAGGGAATGCCCCAAGAAGAAGGAGACTTGTGATAATTAGTGGTGTCTGTGAGAAGTATAGTAGTAGTAGTGAGAACATTTTCTTTTATATTGAGGTGTTGAGTTGAGGCATGTAATGGAAAAGCAAGAGATTGTAATCATTGGAGAATCAATAAAGTTAGCATCGTTGGTAAAGATTTGGGTTTTATGAGATGTTACTCTATGAAGAAGGATTTTGACCATTTCGAGGATATGAGAAATATGGTCTATGGAAGATTTGTGCATTTTAAGGGTGGTAGTACCTTGTGAGAACCCTTGACCCCTGGAAAGGATAATGATATACCACGAAGTGGATTTTGGACAAAATAAGAAGGAGTCTTGTCATGATATGTGGGGTATCCCCAAGAGGATGAAAAGATGAAGTACTATTGGATAAAGAAGGTATGATGTTGGAAATATGGAGCAATTGAAACCCCGTGATGAGTTTGAGTAATGACATCTTAGTTTGGTACCAACAGAAGGAAGAGAGACAATACAATTGGAAGGATTTAAGAATGCCAGGAAGCTGTATGTTTGGAAAATAATCAGTTGCCCCTAGGATGAGCTCAAGGATTACAAGTAATGAGATGGGCCATAACCCACAGGCCCCAGGACCTGCCAAGGAGCAAGCACACTCTTGCTGAAGGAAAAACCCTGGAAGAAGTTACGTTTATCGGCAGACGATCTTATAGGAGTTTACGCAAAACCTGAGAGTTGTGAAGGAACGATAGATGTTTGTTTGGCTTGCAGAATAAATGGAATTATCCGAACCTAGTTCGTTGACAAGAGAAATTCTACAATGCTTGTGAGGATGACCGAGTGTTAGAATACGAGATTCGCTAAACCATATAGAGGGTAATGATTTGGGTGCGGGATTGATTGATCACCATACCGGCTTACTCTTATTATTTGCCTTGCTATATGGGATGGTAAATCTGAGTGACTTACCTATAGTAGAGAGACGACAATCAAAGCCTCGTTTAAACCTTAGAATGGTATAACAATGTTTTCCCTTGTACAAGGAAGCTTTTGCCAACCGTAGGTTATATGGTGAGGTTCATCCCAGACCCATTTCTTGCAGGAGAAAACCATAAACTCTTGATCACCATGAGATATCGATAGTTGTTTAGTATGGGCGCCAGGCCCGTCAGCTAAGAAGACCCAATCTCGGAAGAACCTTACCAAGATGAAAGACAGGAAAAGGTTATGCCACTACTGGAAGTGCCCAGAGAAAGAATTTTCCTGAAGATCTGAGAAGACCGACACTGTTAACAATATGGATGAAGTATATGAGTTTTGATGGAACCGTAACCATGCTTCTAAGGGTGGTAGCACCCTAGACCCCCTCCTGCGACAATTGATGGATTTTGAGGAGACCCCCAAACCTAACTTATTTCTTTCTAGCCTCTCCGAATCTCGAGGACGAGATTCATTTTAAGGGTGGTAGGTTTGTAACACCCCAAATTTTTAAATTTTGGAATGTTATAATAAATAGATAGTTTTGATTGCTCTGTGATTGATTGACTAAAAGTGAGTGAATTCGAAACTTTTTGAAAGTTAAATGAGAGGGAATAAAAGGACTTTCCCAAACTTTCATTCTGCATTTTGATCCCCGTGAATTCAAATTATTTTCATCACAAAACCCTCGAGAGAAGATGACATGACTTCTTCCATTTATTTAAATGACAAGGGTTTTTGAAAGCATTTGAATTTCATTTGAAAATATTTCAAATTCAGAACTTTAAGCAACTCAATGATTTTCATGAGAGAAGATAAAATGACTTCTTCAAATTATATGAAATATGAGTTGGAAGTTAAAAGGATCAAATTCAAAGTCCTTTTGAAATTATTTTTCAATTTGGAGTTACCTGGGTTTTATTCAAATTATTTTTCTCCAAAATCAAAATATACGGAAAATAGGGTAACATGATTCCCTACAATAGAAAATTGGAGAGAAATAAATTTGAATTATTTTTTATATTTTTAAAATGAATTTTACTGGATTTTACTCGAGTAGTAGCACTCTTTGCTTTATTTGAATTTGTGTGGATTTTATTTGACTTTACAAAAAATGTTCAGGTTGTAGGAAATCTTTTTCTGAAAATTTTGATATATTATATGCCTATATAATATTTTGGGTTTTGCTATTTTTGTTCGTCTGGAAAAATGTATTTAAAAAAACCTCTCCGCCGCCGAACTGGGCCGACCCAACAGGCCGCGGCCCAGCCCAACGCAGCGTGTCCCCGAGCTCCAGCCGGACTCCACCGCGCCGCCATGGGAGGTCGTGCCCGCCCCGGCCTCCTCTGCCCCCTCGCCCACACCACGGAGTCGCCCCACCCTCCTTAAAT
This sequence comes from Triticum aestivum, assembly GCF_018294505.1. Classification (NCBI taxonomy): domain Eukaryota; kingdom Viridiplantae; phylum Streptophyta; class Magnoliopsida; order Poales; family Poaceae; genus Triticum; species Triticum aestivum. The sequence goes on from NC_057812.1 coordinate 96,708,568, forward strand.
ACCGCGCGCCGCCGACCCCTCTCTCTCCTTGCTTCGCGCCGCATCTTGCGCCGCCGCCGCCACGCATCTCACCGGAGCCGCCTCCACCCACTCCGTCCCGCCGCCATCCTCCTCGCCGTGACGCGCCGGTCCTCCCGGTGCCTCTGCCCGGCGCCGCCGAGCCCCAGAGCTGCCGTCCCGTCCGTAGCCGCCGCCGCCGTCCTCTCTGTCGCCAGTGACTCCAACCGCCGCAGTAACCACCGCCCCTCCTCGCCGTCCGATCTGGATCTAAGGATCCAGATCCATTTGTTGTTTTTTTCACTAAGGTTTTTTTCTATTTAGAGAACGTTCGTTTTCTAAACTCTAGAGCGAACAGTTTCATCATTTAGGTTCTGTTAGCGAGTGTTCGCTCGATAATTTTTTCTTTTTCTTTTAATTTCTGCCAGGGATCCTTCTGCAAATACTTTCTTTACAGGTTAGTCCCTGAACTTCAAATGATCATTACTTTTCGCTCGTTTATCCAAATCCGACGAAACCAATGCCCACTTCTTCATTACGAGCCCCTCTATCCATATAATCAACTTAAACATGTTTTTGAAAAGTTTAAAATTTGAATTAGACCAGATTTGAATTCAAACTTCTTTTGAACATAACTTGAGTTTCGTAACTCCGATTTAGTTGATTCTTTTTGCAAATAGAAGCTCTTGATCTAAACTTTCTGATAAGGCCAAATTTATATAATTTTGGTACTGTTAGAAATTGTTTTATGTTGCAAGTGTTATTTGCTTGGTTTTGATGTTTTCTGAATCGTCTTCTTCGTTCTTTCTGATCCTTTGAGTGATTGCTTATGTGTGGTTACTATTGCTTGCTTACGATAGATTGACCGGAGTGTGACGAGTAGAACTATCAAGAGTTATGAATGTGAATCATCTTCATCAACAGTACAGGCAAGTTCACACTTTGATCATATTCCTTTCATACCCAGTATTTATGCATTAGTTTCAACCCTCAAACATTGCATGGTTAGGACTTGATAACATGTGGGTATTGGGAAGTAGTTGATGAGGTAGGAACCTATTGCCCTGTTACTATCAAACCCCTGGGAGTTACTATTACGTTATGCTTATGCTGCCATGCTATGCTCGTAGACGTGGATTGGTTTGAGAGAATTCATGATAGATGTGAGAGTTATTATTTAATGGTTAACTTAAGGTGGCTACTTTAATACACATCTGGGTGGATTGGTTGGGGCACCTGGAGAACCCAGTGCTTGCCCAAGGGGATCCCGGAGGACCCGTGTGATCACCCTATGGAATGCCACCCAGGCTCAAAGGGATCACATGACTATTCATGCTAGAAACTTCTGTGTGCAGCCACAAGCTATTATGGGCTCTAGCATAGTTGAGTAAGTTACATGAGCTCTTGAAGAGGTGGATCAGCAGGTAGAGGGATGTAGGTTTGGTATGGTCTGCCCGGAGTAAAGAGTTAATGTTTCTGAAAGACTGTGTCTCGGTCATCCGTTTCTCAAACACCATGAAGAGCGAGAAATTCAATGGAGGAGATGGAGTCTTGTGGGGAAAAGTGCGCAAACCCCTGCAGAGTGTACAAACTAATCATGGTTAGCCGTGTCCCCGGTTATGGACATCTTGAGTCTCTGGTACTTGGATTATCCTATTGATCTCATCACGTTACTTAAATAATTTGTTGGGTTATTGATGTTAATTTGGGATTGAGTTGGAGGAACCTTCTCAATATTTTTTAACCAACTTTCTAGTTAAGTAAAATGTATTCCTTTGCAGTAGGGAAAAATTGGCTTTTCGTAAAAACATTATAACCATAGAGCTTTTCCACCAGCCATATATGCATGTAGTGATAGCTATTATTCATCATTATCCTATGGTGTGAATTTGCCAGTACATTCAATGTACTGACCCTTTGTGGTTGCAACGTCTCATGTTGCAGGATTCTTACGACGAGTAAGTGATACGTTAGGGTTACGATTTCTACACTCAACTTTGTCGTTGGTGTTGATGGGAATCCACAACCTTGTTGTTACTTCCGCTATTTGGATTGAGGTAATAGTATTTACGTTATTTTATACATGTGCTTTACCTCTATTATAAATCCTCGAGTACTGTGTGTGTCAGCATACCGATCTAGGGATGACACTTAAGCACAGAGACTTGACCAATCTATCCCCCTAGGAGCATGCGTGTAATGCTTGGTTTTTGATGACTTGTAGATTTTTGCAACAAGTATGTGAGTTCTTTATGACTAATGTTGAGTCCATGGATTATACGCACTCTCACCCTTCCACCATTGCTAGCCTCTTCGGTACTGTGCATTGCCCTTTCTCACCTTGAGTGTTGGTGCAAACTTCGCCGGTGCATCCAAACCCCGTGATATGATACACTCTATCACACACAAGCCTCCTTATATCTTCCTCAAAACAGCCACCATACCTACCTATTATGGCATTTCCATAGCCATTCCGAGATATATTGCCATGCAACTTTCCACCATTCCATTTATTATGACACACATCATCATTGTCATATTGCTTTGCATGATCATGTAGTTGACATCGTATTTGTGGCTAAGCCACCGTTCATAATTTTTTCATACATGTCACTCTTGATTCATTGCAATCCCTGTACACCGCCGGAGGCATTCACATAGAGTCATATTTTGTTCTAAGTATCGAGTTGTAATTCTTGAGTTGTAAGAAAATAAAAGTGTGATGATCTTAGAGCATTGTCCCATGTGAGGAAAGGATGATGGAGACTATGATTCCCCCACAAGTCGGGATGAGACTCTGGACGAAAAAAAAGTAAGAAAAGAGGCCAAAAAAGAGAGAAGGCCCAAATAATATATATATATATATATATATAATTTCATATAAAATAAATGAGAGAAAAAGAGAGAAGGGACAATGTTACTATCCTTTTTCCACACTTGTGCTTCAAAGTAGCAGCATGGTCTTCATGATAGAGAGTCTCTTATTTTGTCACTTTCATATACTAGTCGGAATTTTTCATTATAGAACTTGGCTTGTATATTCCAATGACGGGCTTCCTCAAATGCGCTAGGTCTTCGTGAGCAAGCGAGCTGGATGCACACCCACTTAGTTTCTTTGATGAGCTTCCATATATTTATAGCTCTAGTGCATCTGTTGCATGGCAATCCCTACTCCTTGCATTAACATCAATCGGTGGGCATCTCCATAGCCCATTGACTATCTGCATCAATGTGAGACTTTCTCCCTTTTTATCTTCTCACACAACCTCAATCATTATTCCACCCATAGTGCTATGTCCATGGCTCACGCTCATATATTGCATAAAAGTTAAAAGAGTTTGAAAAGGCTAAGTATGAAACAATTGCTTGGCTTGTCATCGGGGTTGTGCTTGATGAGAGCATTTTGTGTGATGAAAATGAAACATGGCCAAACTATATGACTTTGTAGGGATAAGTTTTCTTTGGCTATTGTATTTTGATAAGACATAATTGCTAGATTAGCATACTTGGAGTATTACTATTTTTATGTCAACAATAAACTTTTATCTTGAATCTTTCGGATCTGAACATTCAGACTACAATAGAGAAAAATACATTGAAGAATATTCTAGAAAGCATTCCACATCAAAAATTTTGTTTTTGCCATTTACCTACTCGAGGACGAGCATGAATTAAGCTTGGGGATGCTGATATATCTCCAACGTATCTATAATTTTTTATTGTTCCACGCTATTATATTATCTATTTTGTATGTTTACGGGCTTTATTATACACTTTTATATTATTTTTGGGACTAACTTATTAACCGGAGGCCCAGCCCAAATTGATGTTTGATACGTCTCCAACGTATCAATAATTTTTTATTGCTCCATGCTATATTATCTACTGTTTTGGACTATATTGGGCTTTATTTTCCGCTTTTATATTATTTTTGGGACTAATCTATTAACCGGAGGCCCAGCCCAGAATTGCTGTTTTTTTGCCTATTTCAGTGTTTCGAAGAAACGAAATATCAAACGGAGTCCAAACGGAATAAAATCTTCGGGAACGTGATTTTCTCACCGAACGTGATCCAGGAGACTTGGACCCTGCTCCAAGGAACAAAAGAGGCGGTCACGAGGGTGGGGGGCGCCTCCCCTAGGGCGCGCCCCCTGCCTCGTGGGCCCCTCGTTGCTCCTCCGACATACTTCTTCCTCCTATATATACACACGTACCCCCAAACGATCAGAGGAGGAGCCAAAAACCTAATTCCATCGCTGCAACTTTCTGTATCCATAAGATCCCATCTTGGGGCCTGTTTTGGAGCTCCGCCGGAAGAGGGCCGTCATCACGGAGGGCTTCTACATCATCCTTGCCCCTCCGATGAAGTGTGAGTAGTTTACCTCAGACCTTCGGGTCCATAGTTAGTAGCTAGATGGCTTCTTCTCTCTCTTTGAATCTCAATACAAAGTTCTCCCCCTCTCTTGCGGAGATCTATTCGATGTAATCTTCTTTTTGGGGGTGTGTTTGTTGAGACCGATGAATTGTGGGTTTATGATCAAGTCTATCTATGAATAATATTTGAATCTTCTCTGAATTCTTTTATGTATGATTGGTTATCTTTGCAAGTCTCTTCGAATTATCCGTTTGGTTTGGCCAACTAGATTGGTAGTTCTTGCCATGGGAGAAGTGCTTAGCTTTGGGTTCGATCTTGCGGTGTCCTTACCCAGTGACAGAAGGGACAGCAAGGCACGTATTTTATCGTTGCCATCGAGGATAACAAGATGGGGTTTATTTCATATTGCATGGATTTATCTCTCTACATCATGTCATCTTGCTTAAGGCGTTACTCTGTTTTTAACTTAATACCCTAGATGCATGCCGGATAGCGGTCGATGAGTGGAGTAATAGTAGTAGATGCAGAATCGTTTCGATCTACTTGTCACGGACGTGATGCCTATATACATGATCATGCCTAGATATTCTCATAACTATGCTCAATTCTGTCAATTGCTCAACAGCAATTTGTTCACCCACCGTAGAATACTTATGCTCTTGAGAGAAGCCACTAGTGAAACCTATGTCCCCCGGGTCTATTCTCATCATATCAATCTCCATCACTTTAATCTTGCTTTGCTTTTTTACTTTGCTTTTACTTTTTACTTTGCATCTTTATACCAAAATACCAAAAAAAATTATATCTATCAGATCTCACTCTCGTAAGTGACCGTGAAGGGATTGACAACCCCTAATCGCGTTGGTTGCGAGTAGCTATCATTTTGTGCTGGTACGAGGGACTTGAGCGTGGCCTCCTACTGGATTGATACCTTGGTTCTCAAAAACTGAGGGAAATACTTACGCTACTCTGCTGCATCACCCCTTCCTCTTCGGGGAAAACCAACGCAAGCTCAAGACGTATCAAGAAGGATTTCTGGCGCCGTTGTCGGAGAGTCTACGCAAAAAGTCAACATACCAAGTACCCATCACAATCCCTATCTCTCGCATTACATTATTTGCCATTTGCCTCTCGTTTTCCTCTCCCCTTAATTCACCCTTGCCGTTTTATTCGCCCTCTCTCTCTCTATCCTCCCTCTCTATTTGCCTTTTGTTTGCTTGTCGTCATGGCTAGTCCTCTTTCTGCTCCTATGTCTCCCAAGTTTGAAGTCCTTCACTTCAAACAAAAGCAAGGAGAAAACTTAAAGGATGCTTGGTTTAGAATAATGGAATCTTATCGTAAATGCACCCTAGAAGTAAATTTCAGAATTTTGCTTCGCAATTTTTATGTTGGGCTTAATATATCTCATAGACAACTTTTGGATTGTGTTGCCAAAGGCAATTTTATTGAAATTGATCCTAGTATCGCACATGAAATTATGGAAGGTATAGTAGGAACTTTACCTCAACAAAAGGGGCCCCATCATACCCAAGAGGAAATGCAAGTTTTTGAGAAAATTTGCGAAGTAACTAAGATTTTACAAAAATCTCTTGAACCTCTTAAGAGCGTTAGCGGAAATCTTCACCGCATGAATATGTTAATTACTCTTTGCAATAAGCGGTTGGATTCTTTAGATCTCAAGATCTATGAATATGAAGGGAAACATAAGGAACCTCCCGGATTCGAGCATAACATCACTAAAAGAATTAAGAATCAAGATGGCAATACCTAGATCTATCCTCGCTTTTATGCCTAGCTAGGGGCGTTAAACGATAGCGCTTGTTGGGAGGCAACCCAATTTTATTTTTATTCCTTGATTTTTGCTCCTGCTTAGTAATAAATAAATTATTTAGCCTTTGTTTTGGCTGTGTTTTTTGTGTTTAATTAGTGTTTGTGCCAAGTAGAACCGTTGGGAAGACTTGGGGAAAGTCTTGTTGAACTTGCTGTAAAAAACAGAAACTATAGCGCTCACAAGAATTGCTGTAATTTTTATTTGAAGAGTGCTATTTAGTTAATTATTTTTGAAGATGATTAATAGATAAATTCCTCACGTCCAGAAATTTATTTTATAATTTTTAGGGTTCCAGATCTTGCTCTATCTACATATTACTATAGACTGTTCTGTTTTTGACAGATTCTATTTTTCGTGTGTTGTTTGCTTATTTTGATGAATCTATGGCTAGTAAATTAGTTTATAATCCATGGAGAAGTTGTAATACAGTAGGTTTAACACCAATACAAATAAAGAATGAGTTCATTACAGTACCTTGAAGTGGTCTTTTGTTTTCTTTCGCTAACGGAGCTCACGAGTTTTCTATTTTGAGTTTTGTGTTGTGAAGTTTTCAAGTTTGGGTGAATTCTTTTGATGGATCATGGAACAAGGAGTGGCAAGAGCCTAAGCTTGGGGATGTCCATGGCACCCCCAAGATAATCCAAGGACACCAAAAAGTCAAAGATTGGGGATGCCCCGGAAGGCATCCCCTCTTTCGTCCACTTCCATCGGTAATTTACTTGGAGCTATATTTTTATTTACCAACATGATATGTGTTTTGCTTGGAGCGTCTTGTATTATTTGTGTCTTTGTGTCTTAGTATTCCACAATCATCCTTGCTGTACACACCTTTTGAGAGAGCCATACATGAATTAAAATTTGATAGAATACTCTATGTGCTTCACTTATATCTTTTGAGCTAAGTAGTTTTACTCTATGTGCTTCACTTATATCCTTTGAGCTAAGTAGTTTTGCTCTTTATGCTTCACTTATATCTTTTGAGCTAGATAATTTTTCTCTATGTGCTTCACTTATATCTTTTAGAGCACGGTGGTGGATTCATTTTAAAGAAACTATTGATCTCGCATGCTTCACTTAAATTATTTTGAGAGTCTCTTAATAGCATGGTAATTTGCTTAATAATAATACTCTTGGTATTCAAGATTTGTGAAACTTTCTTTTGAGTATGTTGAATACTAAGAAAAGATTGAAGCATGATAATTGTTTTGAGATATGGAGGTGATAATATTAAAGTCATTCTAGTTGAGTAGTTGTGAATTTAAAGAATACTTGTGTTAAGGTTTGTGATTCCCGTAGCATGCACGTATGGTGAACCGTTATGTAACGAAGTCGGAGCATGATTTATTTATTGATTGTCTTCCTTATGAGTGGTGGTCGGGGACGAGCGATGGTCTTTTCCTATCAATCTATCCCCCTAGGAGCATGCACGTAATACTTTGCTTTGATAACTTCTAGATTTTTGCAATAAGTATATGAGTTCTTTATGACTAATGTTGAGTCCATGGATTATACGCACTCTCACCCTTCCACCTTTGCTAGCCTCTCTAATACCGCGCACCTTTCGCCGGTATCATACACCTACCATATACCTTCCTCAAAACAGCCACCATACCTACCTATTATGGCATTTCCATAGCCATTCCGAGATATATTGCCATGCAACTTTCCACCACCTAGTTCATCATGACACATTCATCATTGTCATATTGCTTAGCATGATCAAGTAGTTGACATAGTATTTGTGGCAAAGCCACCGTTCATAATTTCTTCATACTTGTCACTCTTGATTCATTGCATATCCTGGTACACCGCCGGAGGCATCCATATAGAGTCATACTTTGTTTTAGAATCGAGTTGTAATCATTGAGTTGTAAATAAATAAAAGTGTGATGATCATCATTCAATAGAGCATTGTCCCAATATATAAAAAAAGAAAGGCCAAAGAAAAAAAGGAGGCCAAAAAAAGAAAATAAAAAAAGGGGGAATGCTACTATCCTTTTACCACACTTGTGGTACAAAGTAGCACCATGATATAGCGAGTCTCATATATTGTGCTTCAAAGTAGCACCATGTTCTTCATATAGAGAGTCTCATATGTTGTCACTTTCATATACTAGTGGGAATTTTACATTATAGAACTTGGCTTGTATATTCCAATAATGGGCTTCCTCAAATTGCCCTAGGTCTTCCTGAGCAAGCAAGTTGGATGCACACCCACTAGTTTCTTTTGTTGAGCTTTCATACATTTATAGCTCTAGTGCATCCGTTGCATGGCAATCCCTACTCACTCACATTGATATCTATTGATGGGCATCTCCATAGCCCTAGTTGATGTGAGACCATCTTCTCCATTTTGTCTTCTCCACAACCACCATTCTATTCCACCTATAGTGCTATATCCATGGCTCACGCTCATGTATTGCGTGAAGATTGAAAAAGTTTTGAAAAAGTTAGAGTGTGAAACAATTGCTTGGCTTGTCATCGGGGTTGTGCATGATTTAAATACTTTGTGTGGTGAAGATGGAGCATAGTCAGACTATATGATTTTGTAGGGATAACTTTCTTTGGTCGTGTTATTTTGAGAAGACATAATTGCTTTGTTAGTATGCCTGAAGTATTATTATTTTTATGTCAATATAAACTTTTTTCTTGAGTCTTTCTAATCTGAATATTCATACCACAATTAAGAAGATTTGCATTGAAATTATGCCAAGTAGCACTCCACATTGAAATTATGCCTAATACGTCTCCAACGTATCTATAATTTTTGATTGCTCCATGCTATAGTATCTACTATTTTGGACTATATTGGGCTTTATTTCCGCTTTTATATTATTTTTGGGACTAACCTATTAACCGGAGGCCCAGCCCAGAATTGCTGTTTTTTGCCTATTTCAGTGTTTCGAAGAAACGGAATATCAAACGGAGTCCAAACGGAACAAAATCTTCGGGAACGTGATTTTTCTCACCGAACGTGATCCAGGAGACTTGGACCCTGCTCCAAGGAACAAAAGAGGCGGTCACGAGGGTGGGGGGCGCCCCCCTAGGGCGCGCCCCCTGCCTTGTGGGCCCCTCATTGCTCCTCCGGCGTACTTCTTCCTCCTATATATACACACGTACCCCCAAACGATCAGAGGAGGAGCCAAAAACCTAATTCCACCGCCACAACTTTCTCTATCAATGAGATCCCATCTTGGGGCCTGTTCCAGAGCTCCGCCGGAAGAGGGCCGTCATCACGGAGGGCTTCTACATCATCCTTGCCCCTCCGATGAAGTGTGAGTAGTTTACCTCAGACCTTCGGGTCCATAGTTAGTAGCTAGATGGCTTCTTCTCTCTCTTTGAATCTCAATACAAAGTTCTCCCCCTCTCTTGTGGAGATCTATTCGATGTAATCTTCTTTTTGTGGTGTGTTTGTTGAGACCGATGAATTGTGGGTTTATGATCAAGTCTATCTATGAATAATATTTGAATCTTCTCTGAATTGTTTTATGTATGATTGGTTATCTTTGCAAGTCTCTTCGAATTATCCGTTTGGTTTGGCCAACTAGATTGGTAGTTCTTGCCATGGGAGAAGTGCTTAGCTTTGGGTTCGATCTTGCGGTGTCCTTACCCAGTGACAGAAGAGGCAGCAAGGCACGTATTGTATCGTTGCCATCGAGGATAACAAGATGGGGTTTATTTCATATTGCACGAATTTATCTCTCTACATCATGTCATCTTGCTTAAGGCATTACTCTATTTTTAACTTAATACTCTAGATGCATGCTGGATAGCGGTCGATGAGTGGAGTAATAGTAGTAGATGCAGAATTGTTTCGATCTACTTGTCACGGACGTGATGCCTATATACATGATCATGCCTAGATATTCTCATAACTATGCTCAATTCTGTCAATTGCTCAACGGTAATTTGTTCACCCACCGTAGAATACTTATGCTCTTGAGAGAAGCCACTAGTGAAACCTATGGCCCCCGGGTCTATTCTCATCATATCAATCTCCATCACTTTAGTATTGCTTTGCTTTTTTACTTTGCTTTTACTTTTTACTTTGCGTCTTTATACCAAAATACCAAAAAATATTATATCTATCAGATCTCACTCTCGTAAGTGACCGTGAAGGGATTGACAACCACTAATCGCGTTGGTTGCGAGTAGCTATCGTTTTGTGCAGGTACGAGGGACTTGAGCATGGCCTCCTACTGGATTGATACCTTGGTTCTCAAAAACTGAGGGAAATACTTACGCTACTCTGTTGCATCATCCCTTCCTCTTCGGGGAAAACCAACGCAAGCTCAAGACGTAGCAATGTTTTCTTGCCTATTTCAGTGTTTCGAAGAAATGGAATATCAAACGGAGTGCAAACGGAATGAAACCTTCGGGAGAGTTATTTTGGAATGGAAGCAATCCAGGAGACTTGGAGTAGACGTCAGGGAAGCTTCGAGGAAGCCACGAAGCAGGGAGGCGTGCCCTACCCCCTGGGTGCGCCCCCACCCTCATGGGCCCCTCGTGGCTCCCCTAACCGACTTCTTTTGCCTATATATATATATATATCAATATACCCTAAAAACATCAAATACGAGAATAGATCGGAAGTTCCGCCACCAGAAGCCTCTGTAGCCACCGAAAACCAATCTAGACCCGTTCCGGCACCCTGTCGGAGGGGGGAATCCCTCTCCGGTGGCCATCTTCATCATCCCGGTGCTCTCCATGACGAGGAGGGAGTAGTTCACCCTCGGGGCTGAGGGTATGTACCAGTAGCTATGTGTTTGATCTCTCTCTCTCTCATGTTCTTGATTTGGCACGATCTTGATGTATCGTGAGCTTTGCTATTATAGTTGGATCTTTTGATGTTTCTCCCCCTCTACTCTCTTGTGATGAATTGAGTTTTCCCTTTGAAGTTATCTTATCGGATTGAGTCTTTAAGGATTGAGAACACTTGATGTATGTCTTGCATGTGCTTATCTGTGGTGACAATGGGATATCACGTGATCCACTTGATGTATGTTTTGGTGATCAACTTGTGAGTTCCGTGACCTCGTGAACTTATGCATAGGGGTTGGCACACGTTTTCGTCTTGACTCTCCGGTAGAAACTTTGGGGCACTCTTTGAAGTTCTTTGTGTTGGCTGAATAGATGAATATGAGATTGTGTGATGCATATTGTATAATCATACCCATGGATACTTGAGGTGACATTGGATTATCTAGGTGACATTAGGGTTTTGGTTGATTCGTGTCTTAAGGTGTTATTCTAGTATGAACTCTATGATAGATCGAACGGAAAGAATAGCTTTGTGTTATTTTACTACGGACTCTTGAATAGATCGATCAGAAAGGATAACTTTGAGGTGGTTTCGTACCCTACCATAATCTCTTCGTTTGTTCTCCAATATCAGTGACTTCGGAGTGACTCTTTGTTGCATGTTGAGGGATAGTTATATGATCCAATTATGTTATTATTGTTGAGAGAACTTGCACTAGTGAAAGTATGAACCCTAGGCCTTGTTTCAATGCATTGCAATACCGTTTGTGCTCACTTTTATCATTACTTACCTTGCTGTTTTTATATTTTCAGATTACAAAAACCTATATCTACCATCCATATTGCACTTGTATCACCATCTCTTCGCTGAACTAGTGCACCTATACAATTTACCATTGTATTGGGTGTGTTGGGGACACAAGAGACTCTTTGTTATTTGGTTGCAGGGTTGTTCGAGAGAGACCATCTTCATCCTACGCCTCCCACGGATTGATAAACGTTAGGTCATCCACTTGAGGGAAATTTGCTACTGTCCTACAAACCTCTGCACTTGGAGGCCCAACAATGTCTACAAGAAGAAGGTTGTGTAGTAGACATCAATGATCGGACATGGTTTAGTTGATATGGATCACGTGATCACTTATATGATTAGAGGGATGTCTATCTAAGTGGGAGTTCTTAAGTAATATGATTAATTGAACTTTATTTATCATGAACTTAGTACCTGATAGTATTTTTCATGTCTATGTTGTTGTAGATAGATGGCCCGTGCTGTTGTTCCGTTGAATTTTAATCCGTTCCTAGAGAAAGCTAAGTTGAAAGATGATGGTAGCAATTACACGGACTGGGTCCATAACTTGAGGATTATCCTCATTGCTGCACAGAAGAATTACGTCCTGGAAGCACCGCTAGGTGACAAACCCACTGCAGGAGCAACACCAGATGTTATGAACGTCTGGCGGAGCCGATGACTACTCGATAGTTCAGTGTGCCATGCTTTACGGCTTAGAACCGGGACTTCAACGATGTTTTGAACGTCATGGAGCATATGAGATGTTCCAGGAGTTGAGGTTAATATTTCAAGCAAATGCCCGGATTGAGAGATATGAAGTCCCCAATAAGTTCTACAGCTGCAAAATAGAGGAGAATAGTTCTGTCAGTGAACATATACTCAGAATGTCTGGGTACCACAACCACTTGACTTGGCTGGGAGTTAATCTTCCTGATGATAGTGTCATTGAAAGAGTTCTTCAATCACTGCCACCAAGCTACAAGAGCTTCATGATGAACTATAATATGCAAGGGATGGATAAGATAATTCCCGAGCTCTTCGCAATGCTAAAGGCTGCGGAGGTAGAAATCAAGAAGGAGCAACAAATGTTGATGGTCAACAAGACCACCAGTTTCAAGAAAAATGGTAACGGGAAGAAAGGGAACTTAAAGAAGAACGGCAAGCAAGTTGCTGCTCAAGTGAAGAAGCCCAAGTATGGACCTAAGCCTGAGACTGAGTGCTTCTACTGCAAAGGGACTGGTCACTGGAAGCGGAACTGCCCCTAGTATTTGGCGGAAAAGAAGGATGGCAAAGTGAAAGGTATATTTGATATACATGTTATTGATGTGTACCTTACTAATGCTCGCAGTAACGCCTGGGTATTTGATACTCGTTCTGTTGCTAATATTTGCAACTCGAAACAGGGGCTACTGATTAAGCGAAGATTGGCTGAGGACGAGGTGACAATGTGCGTGGGAAATGGTTCCAAAGTCGATGTGCTCGCCGTCGGCACGCTACCTCTACATCTACCTTCGGGATTAGTTTTAGACCTAAATAATTGTTATTTGGTGCCAGCGTTGAGCATGAGCAGTATATCTAGATCTGGTTTAGTGCGAGACGGTTATTCATTTAAATCAGAGAATAATGGTTGTTCTATTTATATGGGTAATATCTTTTATGGTCATGCACCCCTGATGAGTGGTCTATTTTTACAAAATCTTGATAGTAGTGATACACATGTTCATTTTGGGGAAACGCAGTAACTTCAAAATTTCTACGCACACGCAAGATCATGGTGATGCATAGCAACAAGAGGGGAGAGATTTGTCTACGTACCCTCGTAGACCGTAAGCGGAAGTGTTATGACAACGCGGTTGATGTAGTCGTACGTCTTCATGATCGACCGATCTAGCACCGAAGGTACGGCACCTCCGCGATCTGCACACGTTCAGCTCGCTGACGTCTCGCGAACTCACCATCCAGTAGATCTTCGAGGGAGAGTTTCGTCAGCATGAAGGCGTGATGATGGTGATGATGATGCTACCGGAACAGGGCTTGGCCTAAGCACCGCTACAATATAACCGAGGTGGATTATGGTGGAGGGGGGCACCACACACGGCTAAAAGATCAATGATCAACTTGTGTGTCCATGGGGTGCCCCCTCCCCCGTATATAAAGGAGTGGAGGAGGGGGAGGGCCGGCCCTCTACTATGGCGCGCCCTGGGGAGTCCTACTCCCACCAGGAGTAGGATTCCCCCCTTCTAAGTAGTAGGAGTAGGAGAGAAGGAAGGAGGGGGCGCCGCCCCTCCCCCTAGTCCAATTCGGACTAGGCCTTAGGGGGGTGGCCTGCCCTAGGCAGCCCCTCTCTCTCCCCTAAATCCCAATAAGGCCCATATACTCCCCGGTGAATTCCCGTAACTCTCCGGTACTCCGATAAATACCCGAACCACTCAGAACCTTTCCGATGTCCGAATATAGCCTTCAAATATATCGATCTTTACGGCTCGAACATTGCGAGACTCCTCTTCATGTCCCTGATCTCATCCAGGACTCTGAACAACCTTCGGTACATCAAAACACATAAACTCATAATACCGATTGTCATCGAACGTAAGCGTGCGGACCCTACGGGTTCGAGAACTATGTATACATGACCGAGACTAATCTCCCGTCAATAACTAATAGCGGAACCTGGATGCTCATATTGGTTCCTACATATTCTACGAAGATCTTTATCGGTCAAACCGCATAACAACATACATTGTTCCCTTTGTCATCGGTATGTTACTTGCCCGAGATTCGATTGTCGGTATCTCAATACCTAGTTCAATCTCGTTACCGGCAAGTCTCTTTACTCATTATGTAATGCATCATCCCGCGACTAACTCATTAGTCACTTTGCTTGCAAGGCTTATAGTGATGTGCATTACCGAGAGGGCCCAGAGATACCTCTCCGACAATCGGAGTGACAAATCCTAATCTCGATCTATGCCAACTTAACAAGTATCATTGGAGACACCTGTAGAGAACCTTTATAATCACCCAGTTACGTTGTGATGTTTGGTAGCACACAAAGTGTTGCTCCGGTATTCGGGAGTTGCATAATCTCATAGTCCGAGGAACATGTATAAGTCATGAAGAAAGCAGTAGCAACAAACTAAACGATCATTCTGCTAAGCTAACGGAATGGGTCAAGTCAATCACATCATTTTCTAATGATGTGATCCCATTAATCAAATGACAACTCATGTATATGGCTAGTAAACTTACCCATCTTTGATTCAACGAGCTAGTCAAGTATAGGCATACTAGTGACACTCTGTTTGTCTATGTATTCACACATGTACTAAGTTTCCGGTTAATACAATTCTAGCATGAATAATAAACATTTATCATGATATAAGGAAATAAATAATAACTTTATTATTGCCTCTAGGGCATATTTCCTTCAGTCTCCCACTTGCACTAGAGTTAATAATCTAGTTCACATCTTTATGTGATTAGTTCACATCTCCATGTGACTAATACCCAAATGGTTTACTAGAGTCAATAATCTAGTTCACATCGCTATGTGATTAACACCCAAAGAGTGATCATGTTTTGCTTGTGAGAGAAGTTTAGTCTACGGGTATGCAACATTCAGATTCGTATGTATTTAGCAAATTTCTATGTCTACAATGCTCTGCACGAAGCTACTCTAGCTAATTGCTCCCACTTTCAATATGTATCCAGATCGAGCCTTAGAGTCGTCTAGATCGATGTAAAAAGCTTGCATCGACGTAACTCTTTACGATGAACTCTTTTATCACCTCCATAACCAAGAAGTATTTCCTTAGTCCTCTAAGGATATTTTTGACCGTTGTCCAGTGATCTACTCCGAGATCACTATTGTACTCCCTTGCAAGAATCATGCTAAGGTATAAAATATGACTGGTAAACAACATAGCAGACTTTATAGAACCTATGACTGAGGCATAGGGAATGACTTTTCACTCTCTTTCTATTTTCTGCTGTGGTCGGGTTTTGAGTCTTTACTCAACTTCACACCTTGCAACACAGGCAAGAACTCCTTCTTTGACTGTTCCATTTTGAACTACTTCAAAATCTTGTCAAGGTATGTACTCATTGAAAAGACTTATCAAGTGTCTTGATCTATCTCTATAGATCTTGTTGCTCAACGTGTAAGCAGCTTCATCAAGGTCTTTCTTTGAAAAACTCTTCTCAAACACTCCTTTATGCTTTCTAGAAAATTCTACATTATTTCCGATCAATAATATGTCATTCACATATACTTATCAGAAATGATGTAGTGCTCCCACTCACTTTCTTGTAAATACAGGCTTCACCGCAAGTCTGTATAAAACCATATGCTTTGATCACTTTATCAAAGCATATATTCCAACTCCAAGATGCTTGCACCAGTCCATAGATGGATCGCTGGAGCTTGCTCACTTTGTTAGCACCTTTAGTATCGACAAAACCTTCTGGTTGCATCATATACAACTTCTTCTTTAAGAAATCCATTAAGGAATGCAGTTTTGACATCCATTTGCCAGATTTCATAAAATGCGGCAACTGCTAACATGATTCGGACAGACTTTTAAGCATCAATACGAGTGAGAAAATCTCATCGTAGTCAACACCTTGAACTTGTCAAAAACATTTTGCGACAATTCAAGCTTTGTAGATAGTAACACTACTATCAGCGTCTGTATTCCTCTTGAAGATCCATTTATTCTCAATGACTTACCGATCATCGGGCAAGTCAATCAAAGTCCATACTTTGTTCTCATACATGGATCCCATCTCAGATTTGATGGCGTCAAGACATTCCGCGGAATCTTGGCTCATCATCGCTTCCTCATAGTTCGTAGGTTCGTCATGGTCTAGTAACATGACTTCCAGAAAGGATTATCGTACCACTCTGGTGCAGACCATAATCTAGTTGAACTACGAGGTTCGGTAGTAACTTGATCTGAAGTTTCATGATCATCATCATTAGCTTCCTCACTAATTGGCTTAGGAATCACTAGAACTGATTTCTGTGATGAACTACTTTCCAATTCGGGAGAAGGTACAATTACCTCATCAAGTTCTACATTCCTCCCACTCACTTTTTTCGAGAGAAACTCCTTCTCTAGAAAGGATCCACTTTTAGAAACAAAGATCTTGCCCTCGGATCTGTGATAGAAGGTGTACCCAACAGTTTCCTTTGGGTATTCTATGAAGACACATTTCTCTGATTTGGGTCCGAGCTTATCAGGTTGAAACTTTTTCACATAAGCATCGCAGCCCCAAACTTTAAGGAACGATAGCTTAGGTTTCTAGCCAAACCACAGTTCATATGGTGTCGTCTCAACGGATTTAGACGGTGCCCTATTTAACATGAATGCAGCTGTCTCTAATGCATAACCCCAACATGATAGCGATAAATTGGTAAGAGACATCATAGATCGCGCCATATCTAATAAAGTACGGTTATGACGTTCAGACACACCATTACGCTGTGGTGTTCCAGGTGGCGTGAGTTGCGAAACTATTCCGCATTGTTTCAAATGAAGACCAAACTCATAACTCAAATATTCTCCTCCACGATCACATTGCAGAAACTTTACTTTCTTGTTATGATGATTTTCCACTTCACTCTGAAATTCTTTGAACTTTTCAAATGTTTCAGACTTATGTTTCATCAAGTAGATATACCCATATCTGCTTAGATCATCTATCAAGGTCAGAAAATAACGATACTCGCCGCGAGCCTCAACACTCATCAGATTGCATACATCAGTATGTATTATTTCCAATAAGTCAGTTGCTTGCTCCATTGTTCCAGAGAACGGATTTTTAGTCATTTTGCCCACGAGGCATGGTTCACAAGCATCAAATGATTCATAATCAAGTGATTCCAAAATCCCATCAGCATGGAGTTTCTTCATGCGCTTTACACCAATATGACCTAAACGGCAGTGCCACAAATAAGTTGCACTATCATTATTAACTTTGCATCTTTTGGCTTCAATATTATGAACATATGTATCACTATGATCGAGATTGAATAAACCATTCACCTTGGGTGTATGACCATTGAAGGTTTTACCATGTAAACAGAACAACAATTATTCTCTAACTTTAAATGAATAACCGTATTGCAATAAACATGATCAAATCATATTCATGCTTAACACAAACACCAAATAACATTTATTTAGGTTCAACACTAATCCCAAAAGTATAGGGAGTGTGCGATGATGATCATATCAATATTGGAACCACTTCCAACACACATCTTCACTTCACCTTTAACTAGTTTCTGTTCATTCTGTAACTCCTGTTTCGAGTTACTAATCTTTAGCAACTGAACTAGTATCAAATACTGAGGGGTTGCTATAAACACTAGTAAAGTACACATCAATAACATGTATATCTAATATACCTTTTTTCATTTTGCCATCCTTCTTATCCGCCAAATACTTGGGGCAGTTCTGCTTCCAGTGACCAGTCCCTTTGCAGTAGAAGCACTTAGTCTCAGGCTTAGGTCTAGACTTGGGCTTCTTCACTTGAGCAGCAACTTGCTTGCCGTTCTTCTTGAAGTTCCCCTTCTTCCCTTTGCCCTTTTCTTGAAACTAGTGGTCTTCTCAACCATCAACACTTGATGCTTTTCTTGATTTCTACCTTCGTCGATTTCAGCATCATGAAGAGCTTGGGAATCGTTTCCGTTATCCCTTGCATATTATAGTTCATCACGAAGTTCTAGTAACTTGGTGATAGTGACTAGAGAACTCTGTCAATCACTATCTTATCTGGAAGATTAACTCCCACTTGATTCAAATGATTGTAGTACTCAGACATTCTGAGCACATGCTCACTAGCTGAGCTATTCTCCTCCATCTTGTAGGCAAAGTGCTTGTCAAAGGTCTCATACCTTTCGACATGGGCATGAGTCTGAAATACTAATTTCAACTCTTGGAACATCTCATATGCTCCGTGGCATTCAAAATGTCTTTGAAGCCCCGATTCTAAGCCGTAAAGCATGCTGCACTAAACTATCAAGTAGTCATCATATTGAGCTTGCCAAACGTTCATAATGTCTGCATCTGCTCCTGCAATAGGTCCATCACCTAGCGGTGCATCAAGGACATAATTCTTCTGTGCAACATTGATGGTAATCCTCAGATCATGGAGCTAGTCCGCATCATTGCTACTAACATCTTTCAACTTATTTTTTCTCTAGGAACATATCAAAAATAAACGGGGAGCTACATCGCGAGCTATTGATCTACAACATAGTTATGCAAATACTATCAGGACTAAGTTCATGATAAATTAAAGTTAAATTAATCATATTACTTAAGAACTCCCACTTAGATAGACATCCCTCTAGTCATCTAAATGATCACGTGATCCAAATCAACTAAACCTTGTCTGATCATCATGGGAGATGGAGTAGTTTTCAATGGTGAACATCACTATGTTGATCATATCTACTATATGATTCACGCTCGACCTTTCGGTCTCCAGTGTTCCGAGGTCATATCTGCATATGCTAGGCTTGTCAAGTTTAACCCGAGTATTCCGCGTGTGTAAAACTAGCTTGCACCCGTTGTATGTGAACGTAGAGCTTATCACACCCGATCATCACGTGGTGTCTCGGCATGACGAACTGTCGCAACGGTGCATACTCAGGGAGAACACTTATACCTTGAAATTTAGTGAGAGATCATCTTATAATGCTACCGTCGAACTAAGCAAAAAAAGGATAAACATCATATGCAATCAAAATATGTGACATGATATGGCCATGATCATCTTGCGCCTTTGATCTCCATCTCCAAAGTACCGTCATGATCTCTATCGCCACCAGCATGATACCATGATACCCATCATCTTGATCTCTATCAACGTGTCGTCACATGGTCGTCTCGCCAACTATTGCTCTTGCAACTATTTCTATCACATAGCGATAAAGTAAAGCAATTGTATGGCGCTTGCATCTTATGCAATAAAGAGACAACCATAAGGCTTCTGCCAGTTGCCGATAACTGTGTTACAAAACATGATCATCTCATACAATAAAATTTAGCATCATGTCTTGACCATATCACATCACAACATGCCCTGCAAAAACAAGTTATATGTCCTCTACTTTGTTGTTGCAAGTTTTACGTGGCTACTACAGGCTGAGCAAGAACCGTTCTTACCTACGCATCAAAAACCACAACGCGGTATAGTGATTGCTTTTTGATCTTTAGAAAGAACCCTGTTCATTGAATCCGATTCAACTAAAGTTGGAGAAACAGACACCAACTAGCCACCTGTGTACGAAGCACGTCGGTGGAACCAGTCTCGCGTAAGCATACGCGTAATGTCGGTCTGGGCCGCTTCATCCAACGATGCCGCTGAATCAAGAATCAACTAGTGACTACAAGCAATATGTATATACCCATGCCCACAACTCATTTGTGTTCTACTTATGCATATAACATCTACGCATAAACCTGGCTTGGATGCCACTGTTGGGGAAATGCTGTAATTTCAAAATTTCCTACGCACACGCAAGATCATGGTGATGCATAAAAACGAGAGGGGAGAGTATCGTCTATGTACCCTCATCGCCCGTAAGCGAAAGCGTTATGACAACATGGTTGATGTAGTCGTACGTCTTCACAATCGACCGATCTAGCTGATGTCTACTACACAACCTTCTTCTTGTAGACGTTGTTGGGCCTCCAAGTGTAGAGGTTTGTAGGACAGTAGCAAATTTCCCTCAAGTGGATGACCTAAGGTTTATCAATCCGTAGGAGGCATAGGATGAAGATGGTCTGTCTCAAGCAACCCTGCAACCAAATAACAAAGAGTCTCTTGTGTCCCCAACACACCCAATACAATGGTAAATTGAATAGGTGCACTAGTTCGGCGAAGAGATGGTGATACAAGTGGTATATGGATGGTAGATAAAGGTTTTTGTAATCTGAAAATATAAAAACAGCAAGGTAACTAATGATAAAAGTGAGCACAAACGGTATTGCAATGCGTTGAAACAAGGCCTAGGGTTCATACTTTCACTAGTGCAGGTTCTCTCAACAATAATAACATAGTTGGATCATATAACTATCCCTCAATATGCAACAAAGAGTCACTCCAAAGTCACTAATAGCGGAGAACAAACAAAGAGATTATGGTAGGGTACGAAACCACCTCAAAGTTATTCTTTCTGATCAATCTATTCAAGAGTCCGTAGTAAAATAACATGAAGCTATTCTTTCCGTTCAATCTATCATAGAGTTTGTACTAGAATAACACCTTAAGACACAAATCAACCAAAACCCTAATGTCACCTAGATACTCCAATGTCACCTCAAGTATCTGTGGGTATGATTATATGATATGCATTACACTATCTCAGATTCATCTATTCAAACCAACACAAAGTACTTCAAAGAGTGCCCCAAAGTTTCTACCGGAGAGTCAAGACGAAAACGTGTGCCAACCCTATGCATAGGTTCATGGGCGGAACCCGCAAGTTGATCACCAAAACATACATCAAGTGGATCAATAGAATACCCCATTGTCACCACGGGTATCCCACGCAAGACATACATCAAGTGTTCTCAAATCCTTAAAGACTCAATCCGATAAGACAACTTCAAAGGGAAAACTCAATTCATCACGAGAGAGTAGAGGGGGAGAAACATCATAACATCCAACTATAATAGCAAAGCTCGCGATACATCAAGATCGTATCACCTCAAGAACACAGGAGAGAGAGAGAGAGATCAAACACATAGCTACTGGTACATACCCTCAGCCCCGAGGGAGAACTACTCCCTCCTCGTCATGGAGAGCACCAGGATGATGAAGATGGCCACTGGAGAGGGATTCCCCCCCTCTGGCAGGGTGCCGGAACGGGTCTAGATTGGTTTTCGGTGGCTACGGAGGCTTTTGGCGGCGGAACTCCCGATCTATTCTGCTCCCCAATGTTTTTAGGGTATATGGGTATATATAGGAGGAAGAAGTACGTCAGTGGATCTCCGGGCTGTCCACGAGGCAGGGGGCGCGCCTAGGAGGGTGGGCGCGCCCCCACCCTCGTGGGCAGCCCAGAACTCTCCTGGTCCATCTCTGATACTCCGTGGGCTTCTTCGGGCCCAAAAATAAGTTTCGTGAAGTTTCAAGTCAATTGGACTCCGTTTGATTTTCCTTTTTTGCGATACTCTAAAACAAGGAAAAAACTGAAACTGGCACTGGGCTCTAGGTTAATAGGTTAGTCCCAAAAATCATAAAATAGCATATAAATGCATATAAAACATCCAAGGTTGATAATATAATAGCATGAAACAATCAAAATTTATAGATACGTTGGAGACGTATCAGCATCCCCAAGCTTAATTCCTGCTCGTCCTCGAGTAGGTAAATGATAAAAACAGAATTTTTGATGTGGAATGCTACTAACATATTTATCAATGTAATTTTCTTTATTGTGGCAAGAATATTCCGATCCATAAGATTCAAGAAAAAAGTTTAATATTGACATAAAAATAATAATACTTCAAGCATACTAACCAAGCAATTATGTCTTCTCAAAATAACATGGCCAAAGAAAGCTATCCCTACAAAATCATATAGTCTGGCTATGCTCTATCTTCACCACACAAAATATTTAAATCATGCACAACCCCGATGACAAGCCAAGCAATTGTTTCATACTTTTGATGTTCTCAAACTTTTTCAATCTTCACGCAATACATGAGCGTGACCCATGGACATAGCACTATAGGTGAAATAGAATGGTGGTTGTGGAGAAGACAAAAAGGGAGAAGATAGTCTCACACCAACTAGGCGTATCAACGGGCTATGGAGATGCCCATAAATAGATATCAATGTGAGTGAGTAGGGATTGCCATGCAACGGATGCACTAGAGCTATAAGTGTATGAAAGCTCAAAAAAAACTAAGTGGGTGTGCATCAACTCGCTTGCTCACGAAGACCTAGGGCATTTTGAGGAAGCCCGTCATTGGAATATACAAGCCAAGTTCTATAATGAAAATTTCCCACTAGTATATGAAAGTAACAACATAAGAGACTCTCTATCATGAAGATCATGGTGCTACTTTGAAGCAGAAGTGTGGTAAAAGGATAGTAGCATTGTCCCTTCTCCCTTTTTCTCTCATTTTTTATTTGAACTTTTCTCTTTTTTATGGCCCCTTTTTTAGTCTGGAGTCTCATCCCGACTTGTGGGGGAATCATAGTCTCCATCATCCTTTCCTCACTGGGACAATGCTCTAATAATGATGATCATCACACTTTTATTTACTTACAACTCAAGAATTACAACTCGATACTTAGAACAAAATATGACTCTATAAGAATGCCTCCGGCGGTGTACCAGGATGTGCAATGAATCAAGAGTGACATGTATGGAAGAATTATGAATGGTGGCTTTGCCACAAATACGATGTCAACTACCTGATCATGCAAAGCAATATGACAATGATGGAGCGTGTCATAATAAATGGAACGGTGGTAAGTTGAATGGCAATATATCTCGGAATGGCTATGGAAATGCCATGATAGGTAGGTATGGTGGCTGTTTTGATGAAGGTATATGGTGGGTTTAAGGTACCGGCGAAAGTTGCGCGATACTAGAGAGGCTAGCAATGGTGGAAGGGTGAGAGTGCGTATAATCCATGGACTCAACATTAGTCATAAAGAACTCACATACTTATTGCAAAAATCTATTAGTTATCGAAACAAAGTACTATGCGCATGCTCCTAGGGGGATATAATGGTAGGAAAATACCATCGCTCGTCCCCGACCGCCACTCATAAGGAAGACAATCAATAAATAAATCATGCTCCAACTTCATCACATAACGGTTCACCATACGTGCATGCTACGGGAATCACAAACTTTAACACAAGTATTTCTCAAATTCACAACTACTCAACTAGCATGACTCTAATATCACCATCTTCATATCTCAAAACAATCATCAAGTATCAAACTTCTCATAGTATTCAATGCACTTTATATGAAAGTTTTTATTATATCCCTCTTGGATGCCCATCATATTGGGACTAAATTCATAACCAAAGCAAATTACCATGCTGTTTAGGACTCTCAAAATAATATAAGTGAAGCATAATAGTTCATCTATTTCTATAAAATAAAACCTCCACTGTGCTCTAAAAGATATAAGTGAAGCACTAGAGAAAATGACAAACTACTTCAAAAGATATAAGTGAAGATCAATGAGTAGTTGAATAATTATGCAACTATGTGAAGACTCTCCCGTTTAATAATTTTAGATCTTGATATATTATTCAAACAACAAGCAAAACAAAGTAAAATGACACTCTAAGAATGGCAAACATCATGTGAAGAAGCAAACACTTAGGATCAACCGAAACTAACCGATAGTTGTTGAAGAAGAAAGGTGGGATGCCAACCGGGGCATCCCCAAGCTTAGACGCCTGAGACTTATTGAAATATTATCTTGGGATGCCTTGGGCATCCCCAAGCTTGAGCTTTTGTGTATCCTTAATTCCTCTCATATCACGGTCTCCCTAAATCTCAAAAGCTTCATCCACACAAAACTCAACAAGGACTCGTGAGATAAGTTAGTATAAACCAATGCAAAAACCTTATCATACTCTACTGTAGCAAATCACTAAAATTATTATTCAAAATTGCATACTAAATTCCTATGCATATTTAATAGTCCTATTCTCAAATAGAATCATTAAAGAAGCAAACATAACAGCAATCTGCCTAAACAGGACAGTCTGCAAAGAGTGTAGCAAGATCCATACTTCCCTACCTCCAAAAATTATTAAAGAAAATTCCCACTGTAGTAAATTTATCAGAGCTTATTATTCAAAAGGTTTCAACATTTTATCACATTATTACTTTTCTAGGGAATTTTTGCAACAGCGGTAAACTTTCTGTTTTCAAACAGCAACATGTGGACTTGTAAAATAGGCATAGTAAAGGCTATCAATGCCACTTTTGTTGAAATAAAAGATGCAAAATATTGTTATAAATAACAGAAAGCAAATACTAACAAAATAAATTGACTCTCCAAGCAAAACACATATCATGTGGTGAATAAAAATATAGCTCCAAGTAAAGTTACCGATGAACAAAGACGAAAGAGGGGATGCCATCCGGGGCATCCCCAAGCTTAGGCTCTTGGTTGTCCTTGAATATTGCCTTGGGCTGCCTTGGGCATCCCCAATCTTAGGCTCTTGCCACTCCTTATTCCATAGTCCATCGAATCTTTACCCAAAACTTGAAAACTTCACAACACAAAACTTAACAGAAAACTCGTAAGCTCCGTTAGTATAAGAAAATAAATCACCACTTAGATACTGTTGTGAACTCATTCTAAATTCATATTGGTGTAATATCTACTGTATTCCAACTCATATATGGTTCATACCCTCCGATACTACTCATAAATTCATCAAAATAAGCAAACAACACATTGAAAACAGAATCTGTCAAAAACAGAACAGTCTGTAGTAATCTGTAGGTTTCGAATACTTCTGTAACTCCAAAAATCCTGAGAAATTAGGAAATCCTAGGAAATTTGTTTATTAATCTACTGCAAGTGGAATTGGTATTTTATCGCTCACAGGTAAAAAATGAAAATTATTCTCATGAGCGCATACATTCTGTTTTTTACAGCAAGATCAAATAACAATCACCCAAGAAGATCCTAAAGGCTTTACTTGGCACAAACACTAATTAAAACATAAGAAACACAATCATAATAGAGGATAGCTGAATTATTTATTACTAAACCGGAACAAAAAGCAAGGAACAAAAATAAAATTACGTTGCCTCCCAACAAGCGCTATGGTTTAACTCCCCTAGCTAGGCATGATGATTTCAATGATGCTCACATAAAATATATGAATTGAAATATAAAGAGAGCATCATAAAGAATATGACTAGGAAATTTAAGCCTAACCCACTTCCTATGCATAGGGATTTTTTGAGCAAACAACTTGTGGAAACAATAATCAACTAGCATAGGAAAGCAAAACAAGCATAACTTCAAGATTTTAAGCGCATAGAGAGGAAACTTGATATTATTGCACTTCCTACAAGCATATGTTCCTCCCTCATAATAATTTTCAGTAGCATCATGAATGAATTCAGCAATATAACTATCACATAAAGCATTATTTTCATGAGCCACAAGCATAGAATTTTTATTACTCTCCACATAAGCAAAATTCTTCTCATTCGGAATAGTGGCAGTAAACTCAACAAAATAACTATCATGTGAGGCATAATCCAATTGAAGTTAAAATCATGATGACAAGTTTCATGGATATAATTATTCTTTATAGCATACGTGTCATCACAATAATCATCATAGATAGGAGGGATGCTTTCATCATAATAAATTTGCACATCAAAACTTGGGGGACTAAAAATATCATCTTCATCAAACATGGCATCCCCAAGATTGTGGCTTTGCATATCATTAGCATCATGGGTATTCAAAGAATTCATACTAACAACATTGCAATCATGCTCATCATCCAAAAATTTAGTGCCAAACATTTTAATACATTCTTCTTCTAACACTTTGGCACAATTATCGAAATCCTTATTTTCACGAAAGACATTAAAAAGATGAAGCATATGAGGTAACCTTAATTCCTTTTTTTGTAGTGATAAAACAAGAAACTAAAAGATTCGATTGCAAGATCTAAAGATATACCTTCAAGCACTAACCTCCCCGGCAACAGCGCCAGAAAAGAGCTTGATGTCTACTACACAACCTTCTTCTTGTAGACGTTGTTGGGCCTCCAAGTGCAGAGGTTTGTAGGACAGTAGCAAATTTCCCTCAAGTGGATGACCTAAGGTTTATCAATCCGTATGAGGCGTAGGATGAAGATGGTCTCTCTCAAGCAACCCTGCAACCAAATAACAAAGAGTCTCTTGTGTCCCCAACACACCCAATACAATGGTAAATTGTATAGGTGCACTAGTTCGGCGAAGAGATGGTGATACAAGTGGTATATGGATGGTAGATAAAGGTTTTTGTAATCTGAAAATATAAAAACAGCAAGGTAACTAATGATAAAAGTGAGCACAAACGGTATAGCAATGCGTTGAAACAAGGCCTAGGGTTCATACTTTCACTAGTGCAGGTTCTCTCAACAATAATAACATAGTTGGATCATATAACTATCCCTCAATATGCAACAAAGAGTCACTCCAAAGTCACTAAGAGCGGAGAACAAACAAAGAGATTATGGTAGGGTACGAAACCACCTCAAAGTTATTCTTTCTGATAGATCTATTCAAGAGTCTGTAGCAAAATAACATGAAGCTATTCTTTCTGTTCAATCTATCATAGAGTTCGTACTAGAATAACACCTTAAGACACAAATCAACCAAAACCCTAATGTCACCTAGATACTCCAATGTCACCTCAAGTATCCGTGGGTATGATTATACGATATGCATCACACAATCTCAGATTCATCTATTCAAACCAACACAAAGTACTTCAAAGAGTGCCCCAAAGTTTCTACCGGAGAGTCAAGACGAAAACGTGTGCCAACCCCTATGCATAGGTTCATGGGCGGAACCCGCGAGTTGATCACCAAAACATACATCAAGTGGATCAATAGAATACCCCATTGTCACCACGGGTATCCCACGCAAGACATACATCAAGTGTTCTCAAATCCTTAAAGACTCAATCCGATAAGACAACTAAAAAAGGGAAAACTCAATTCATCACAAGAGAGTAGAGGGGGAGAAGAAACATAAGATCCAACTATAATAGCAAAGCTCGCGATACATCAAGATCGTATCACCTCAAGAACATGAGAGAGATAGAGATCAAACACATAGCTACCGGTACATACCCTCAGCCCCGAGGGAGAACTACTCCCTCCTCGTCATGGAGAGCACCGGGATGATGAAGATGGCCACCGGAGAGGGATTCCCCCTCCGGCAGGGTGCCGGAACGGGTCTAGATTGGTTTTCGGTGGCTACAGAGGCTTCTGGCGGTGGAACTCCCGATCTATTCTGATCCCAAAGTTTTTAGGGTATATGGGTATATATAGGAGGAAGAAGTGCGTCAGTGGATCTCCAGGTTGTCCTCGAGGCAGGGGGCGCACCCAGGGGGGTGGGCGCGCCCCCCACCCTCGTGGGAGCCCGGGACTCTCCTGGTCCATCTCCGATACTCCGTGGGCTTCTTCTGGTCCAAAAATAAATTCCGTGAAGTTTCAGGTCAATTGGACTCCATTTGATTTTCCTTTTCTGTGATACTCGAAAACAAGGAAAAAACAGAAACTGGCACTGGGCTCTAGGTTAATAGGTTAGTCCCAAAAATCATATAAAATAGCATATAAATACATATAAAACATCCAAGGTTGATAATATAATAGCATGAAACAATCAAAAATCATAGATATGTTGGAGACGTATCACTAGCACCGAAGGTACGACACCTCCGCGATCTGCACATGTTCAGCTCGGTGATGTCCCGCAAACTCACAATCCAGTAGAGCTTTGAGGGAGAGTTTCTTCAGCACGACGGCGTGATGACGGTGATGATGATGCTACCGGAACGGGGCTTCGCCTAAGCACCGCTATGATATAACCGAGGTGGATTATGGTGGAGGGGGGCACCGCACATGGCTAAAAGATCAATGATCAACTTATGTGTCCATGGGGTGCCCCCTCCCCCGTATATAAAGGAGTGGAGGAGGGGGAAGGCCGACCCTCTACTATGGCGCGTCCTAGGGAGTCCTACTCCCACCGGGAGTAGGATTCCCCCCTTCCAAGTAGTAGGAGTAGGAGAGAAGGAACGGGAAGAGAGAAGAGAAGGAAGGAGGGGGCGCCGCCCCTCCCCCTAGTCCAATTCGGACTACGCCTTGGGGGCGCGCGGCCTGCCCTAGGCAGCCCCTCTCTCTCTTCCCTAAAGCCCAATAAGGCCCATATACTCCCCGGCGAATTCCCGTAACTCTCCGGTACTCCGATAAATACCCGAACCACTCAGAACTTTTCCGATGTCCGAATATAGCCTTCCAATATATCAATCTTTACGTCTCAAATATTTTGAGACTCCTCGTCATGTCCCTGATCTCATCCGGGACTCCGAACAACCTTCAGTACATCAAAACACATAAACTCATAATACCAATCGTCACCGAACGTTAAGCGTGCGGACCCTACGGGTTCGAGAACTATGTAGACATGACCGAGACTCATCTCTGGTCAATAACCAATAGTGGAACATGGATGCTCATATTGGTTCCTACATATTCGACGAAGATCTTTATCGGTCAAACCGCATAACAACATGCGTTGTTCCCTTTGTCATCGGTATGTTACTTGCCCGAGATTCGATCATCGGTATCTCAATACCTAGTTCAATCTCGTTACCGGCAAGTCTCTTTACTTGTACTGTAATGCATCATCCCGCAACTAACTCATTAGTCACATTGCTTGCAAGGCTTATAGTGATGTGCATTACCAAGAGGGCAAAGAGATACCTCTCCGACAATCGGGGTGACAAATCCTAATCTCGATATGTGCCAACTCAACAAGTACCATCTGAGACACCTGTAGAGCACCTTTATAATCACCCAGTTATGTTGTGACGTTTGGTAGCACACAAAGTGTTCCTCCGGTATTCGGGAGTTGCATAATCTCATAGTCTAAGGCACATGTATATGTCATGAAGAAAGCAGTAGCAACAAACTAAATGATCATTGTGCTAAGCTAACGGAATGGGTCAAGTCAATCACATCATTCTCTAATGATGTGATCCCGTTAATCAAATGACAACTCATGTATATGGCTAGGAAACTTAACCATCTTTAATTCAACGAGGTAGTCAAGTAGAGGCATACTAGTGACACTCTGTTTGTCTATGTATTCACACATGTACTAAGTTTCCGGTTAACACAATTCTAGCATGAATAATAAACATTTATCATGATATAAGTAAATAAATAATAACTTTATTATTGACTCTAGGGCATATTTCCTTCAGTTCATAGTATTGAAGCCAAAAGATATAAGTTTAATAATGATAGTGCAACTTATTTCTGGCACTGCCGTTTAGGTCATATTGGTGCAAAGCGCATGAAGAAACTCCATGCTGATGGACTTTTGGAATCACTTTATTATGAATCACTTGATGCTTGCGAACCATGCCTCATGGGCAAGATGACTAAGACTCCGTTCTTCGGAACAATGGAGCAAGCAACAGACTTGTTGGAAATAATACATACTGATGTATGCGGTCCGATGAGTATTGATGCTCGCGGCGGGTATCGTTATTTTCTTACCTTCACAGATGATTTGAGCAGATATGGGTATATCTACTTGATGAAACAAAAGTATGAAACATTTGAAAAGTTCAAAGAATTTCATAGTGAAGTGGAAAATCATTGTAACAAGAAAATTAAGTTTCTACAATCTGATTGTGGAGGAGAATATTTGAGTTACGAGTTTGGTCTTCATTTGAAACAACGCGGAATAGTTTCGCAACTCACGCCACCAGGAACACCACAGCGTAATGGTGTGTCCGAACGTCGTAACCACATTTTATTAGATATGGTGCGATCTATGATGTCTCTCACTGATTTACCGCTATCGTTTTGGGGTTATGCTTTAGAGACGACTGCATTCATGTTAAATAGGGCACCATCGAAATCCGTTGAGACGACACCTTATGAACTGTGGTTTGGCAAGAAACCCAAGTTGTCGTTTCTTAAAGTTTGGGGTTGCGATGCTTATGTGAAAAAGCTTCGACCTGATGAGCTCGAACCCAAATCGGAGAAATGTGTCTTCATAGGATACCCAAAAGAGACTATTGGGTACATGTCGGTGTCAAAACCGGCAGATCTCGGGTAGGGGGTCCCGAACTGTGCGTCTAAGGCGGATGGTAACAGGAGGCAAGGGGGGCTTCTTTTAACAGAAGCTCATTTATACGGGCTTCATGCCCAACACATGTGTTACGCTTCCGCATGTACCTTTTATTTCACCATTATATGCATCGATATGACTTAAGTTTTGGCCAAGCTGGGTTGCCTGGCTCCTGTGCTTACCCCTACGTTCCCGATTATTCGGCTAGGCAGTAAAGGGAGCACCTCTGCGATTGTTACTGCCAGATAAGCCGGATGTGTACCTCAGACTGGGTGAAGCAGAAAGCTAGCGTTCTTAAGGGAATATTCGGTTGGTGACCTAAAAGATGATCTTTTCACTTATTTATTTATGCGCCCCCAGATGCTTTTTCCCGCGTCTTTTTTCACAGAATGGGCATGCACTTTAGGGCATTGCCTCCCAGGGAAAGGAACCCCTAACGGAACTATTCTCCCTGGAAGATGTTTCTTACTAACCATGTAATATGACATAACTAGTCGGGCACTTGTCTGTTCACGCACTAATGACCCCTACGCCTGGTCTCCATGCATTCCCCGGTTCTTATATAACCGCATGGGAATTCGGACACACTCCGGACCGTCAGGTCCTGAGGCTGAAGCGAAAAGGTCGGCCATGACAAACGATCTACAATCCGGCTAGAAGGCATTATAAATGTCAATTAAATTACATAGTCATTCTGACTGATTGTATTCCTCTTCAATACCATCTAGCAGGCTATCTAATTTACAGTCCTGCTAGAAATACTTTGCGGCCAATTCTACTTGGCCGTATACTAAGCTTACAGGGATCTCCTTCCCATCAGGCCCCACAGGACTGACCTCGGCCATGTGGTTGGGGTCAGCCTTTGTGTACCGCGTCTTCACCATGGCCCAGGCCTCCCTAGCGCCTTGACGGCAGGCCGATATCTTCCACAATTGGAAGCGCCGCTGTGCTCCCTTTAGCTTCTCCGCAAGCTCTCCAAGACCTTCGGGCATGGAGATGGATGGCCACAAGGCCTGGGCGACGCCTTGCATCGGCTGCCGAACTCGCTCGAGCAGTTGCGAGAGCTTGGGAAGAAGGTCACCCGTAGAACCGGGCATCTCCTCTGCAGGACGACCTGTTAGCACACCTACAGACATTACTCTGTTAGTCGACTTCCCCACCGAACTTTTTTTCAAAGGTTCATTCAAGCACTTACTATATATGCCGCGCCGAAGCCGCTGATTCTCCTTAACGGAGTCTGACAGCTGGGCACGAACATCTTTCAGGTCGACGCCCAGCTTGGTGTTGGCATCTTGGAGATCGTTCTTCTCCCACCTCACCTTTGTCAGCACCTTCTCACCAGCCTTCAGCTGGCGTAGGAGGTGTTGCCTTTCCGGATTCAATCCGGCGCCATCTGCAATTTCATTTGTCAGATTCGCATCCATGTCGTGCTTCGCAAAATACTTATCTTTCGAAGTGTATATTACCAGAGGGGGTCTCCTTGGGCTCCCTTGTCGCGGCTAGTGTAGCCTCAAGTTGGGCTTTGCACTCTTCTAGCTCCTGGGACAGTATGGAATTCTTTTCTTTAAGAACCTGCATAACAAATGATCCTTAAATCAGTTATTCTAACTGTTTCAAGTCTCGGGGGCTACTGGTATATATATATATAATTACCAAAATTTTCTTACCCGTATGTCTTTTACATATTGCTCCGTGGCTCTGGCTAGACCATTTTGAGCAGCACGGAGGTACACATCTCCCGAATTGAAGGCATCTAATGCCTCTTGGGAGAAACAAGTGTTGCGAAGAATAGTCCAGCGACGCCTGTGGTTCATGGCACTCTCCACCTCAGAATGGGTGGCAGACAACCTGTCCACATCCTCCGTCGGAGGAGCATCCGGTACGCGCCTTGTGTTCGCCTCCGCCTCCGGACCAGGCTTTGGAGCCTGGCTGGTGGAAGCACGATTGGCAGCCTCTCTGAATATAGTCCGGCAAGGTCTCTTTGTCCTGAAGAGAGCACGAGTGTTAACATGCCTCGAAGGTATAACACCTGGGATAAGGGGGCGCGCCATACCTTTGCGCTGACGTCTTGGTCCGGACTGCACCTCTTTTTTGCCCATGGGGCCCTGCGGCCCCTCGTTGGCTTGTCGCCGCAGGTTCGGCCTCCCGTCTCAAAAACCTCCCCTGCAAAGCTCGGTTGTAATCAGGAAACTGAAAACACGAGAGGGCGGACCCCTATTCGGGGTACTGGGACTTCGATCTCAGTTACCTGGGAGGCCGGGATTATTCCTGGGTAATCGGCCATAATGGCCACCAAGGCATTGTCCTTGCTCAATTGATGGAACACTCCATCAATCAGCTCCACAGATAAGTCCGGATCCTCTTGAGAGGTCGGGTCAAGGGACCATCCTGGGTCCTCGGGTTGTGGAGGAGGGTTGTTTATTTCTTTAACAGCCTGGTGCAGTTCCTGCATTGAAGTCGTTGGACTGAATATTTAACAATGGGAATATAAAACGGATGGGCAAGTAGATGTGACCACTTACCCATCTTGGGGGATTGTACATGGAGAATCCACCCTGTGGGTCGACGCGGAGAAATTCCTCTTCTCCCTTGTACAAAGCGGACAAGATCTTTGTTAGAGCCGCAGCCGAATCCGGTCCCTTACGGCCGTAGCGGGTGGCGTCTTCCTCCCCGTTGAAATCCCACATGGGGTGGCCTCTGTACTATAGCGGCAGCACCCCTCGCATGATGCATGCGGCCATGACCCCGATCATGGTCAATCTGGAATGAGCTAACAATCTTATCCGGCTCATCAGGTAACGGACGTCCTTGTCACTTTCCCTCTGAGGGCTCCGTGGACGCCAACTTAGGCGCTTCTTTAGTGGAGCACTGTCGAACTCAGGGAGGCCGATCCGGACAGGATCCGGCAGCGGGACGTCCTCTATGTAAAACCATTCCGAAGGCCAGTCCTCAGACGCCTTCTTTGGGGTTCCGGATAGATATCCGGTCCCGGCAATGCGCCACACTTCGGCTACGCCCACTTGATATATTGACCTCTTCTGAGAACGGGGCACAAGGCAGAATAGCTCTTTCCACAGCCCGAAATGAGCCTCAACACCCAAAAACAGCTCGTAGAGGGCTACGAAGCCCGCGATATGCAATACAGAGGCAGGCGTAAGATTGTGTAGCTGGAGGCCATAGAACTCCAGGATCCCCCGGAGAAACGGATGGATTGGAAATCCAAGCCCTCCTATTAAATAAGGGACAAGGAATACCCGCTCTCCTTTGGAGGGATTAGGGGCACTCTCCGCTTGCTCTCCGTCATTATAGATGGCAAGGCCGGCTCGAACCGGGACCATATAGGCCGGGGGGAGAAATCCCTTGGTCTGGAGCGTCACTAGCTCGCTATGCGGGATGGAGCATCTCTCCCAATATTCAGGCTGAGGGCTGGAAGGGCGAAAGGAGGAGTTGCGACGGCTGGCCATGGTGGAATGGACCTTTGTCGGATGCGCTCTGATGAACACTCGCGAAGGGGAGAAGGTGTGGTTTGGATCTAAATCCTTCTCCCCTTTAAATGGGCGGCTCATTTACGCGGCTAGGGGTGTGGATGTAAAAACACTCAGACTTTTCATATTCGTTTGACACATGGGAGACGGCCATTATTGGGCGTAGAATCCAAGGAGCGCAACATTTACAAGAAACCGGACTTTATTCAACAGGTACACGGAATTTGGAGGAGAACCCGCCTTGCAATGCCGAAGACAATCTGCGCGCCGGACTCATCTCATTGAAGCCTGGTTTGGGGGCTACTGAGGGCTTCCTGGATTAGGGGGTGTCCGGGTGGCCAGACTATACCTTCAGCCAGACTCCTGGACTATGAAGATACAAGATTGAAGACTTCGTCCCGTGTCCGGAAGGGACTTTCCTTGGCGTGGAAGGCAAGCTTGGCGATACGGATATGTAGATCTCCTACCATTGTAACCGACTTTGTGTAACCCTAACCCTCTCCGGTGTCTATATAAACCGGAGGGTTTTAGTCCGTAGGACAACATACAGAACAACAATCATACCATAGGCTAGCTTCTAGGGTTTAGCCTCTCCGATCTCGTGGTAGATCTACTCTTGTACTACCCATATCATCAATATTAATCAAGCAGGACATAGGGTTTTACCTCCATCAAGAGGGCCCGAACCTGGGTAAAACTCCGTGTCCCTTGCCTCCTGTTACCATCCGGCCTAGACGCACAGTTCGGGACCCCCTACCCGAGATCCGCCAGTTTTGACACCGACAGTACACCTTCTATCACAGATCCGAAGGCAAGATATTCGTTGCTAAGAATGGATCCTTTCTAGAGAAGGAGTTTCTCTCGAAAGAAGTGAGTGGGAGGAAACTAGAAATTGACGAGGTAATTGTACCTACTCCCTTATCGGAAAGTAGTTCATCACAGAAATCAGTTCCAGTGATTCCTACACCAGTAAGTGAGGAAGCTAATGATGATGATCATGAAACTTCTGATCAAGTTTCTACCGAACCTCATAGGTCAACCAGAGTAAGATCCGCACCAGAGTGGTACGGTAATCCTGTTCTGGAGGTCATGTTACTTGACCATGACGAACCTACGAACTATGAGGAAGCAATGATGAGCCCAGATTACGCAAAATAGCTTGAGGCCATGAAATATGAGATGGGATCCATGTATGAGAACAAAGTTTGGACTTTGGTTGACTTGCCCGATGATCGTCAGGCCATAGAGAATAAATGGGTCTTCAAGAAGAAGACTAACGTTGACGGTTATGTTATTGTCTACAATGCTCGACTTGTTGCCATAGGTTTCCGACAAGTTCAAGGAGTTGACTATGATGAGACCTTCTCACCCGTAGTGATGCTTAAGTCCGTCCGAATCATGTTAGCAATTGCCGCATTTTATGATTATGAAATTTGGCAAATGGATGTCAAAACTGCATTCCTTAATGGATATTTTAAAGAAGAGTTGTATATGATGCAACCAGAAGGTTTTTTCGATCCAAAAGGTGCTAACAAAGTGTGCAAGCTCCAGCGATCCATCTATGGACTGGTGCAAGCCTCTCGGAGTTGGAATATATGCTTTGATAGTGTGATCAAAGCATATGGTTTTATACAGACTTTTGGAGAAGCCTGTATTTACAAGAAAGTGAGTGGGAGCTCTGTAGCATTTCTGATATTATATGTAGATGACATATTGCTGATCGGAAATGATATTGAATTTCTGGATAGCATAAAAGGATACTTGAATAAGAATTTTTCAATGAAAGACCTTGGTGAAGCTGCTTATATATTGGGAATCAAGATCTATAGAGATAGATCAAGATGCTTAATTGGAATTTCACAAAGCACGTACCTTGATAAAGTTTTGAAGAAGTTCAAAATAGATCAAGCAAAGAAAGGGTTCTTGCGTGTGTTACAAGGTGTGAAGTTGAGTCAGACTCAATGCCCGACCACTGCAGAAGATAGAGAGAAAATGAAAGTCAATCCCTATTCTTCAGCCATAGGTTCTATCATGTATGCAATGTTGTGTACCAGACCTGATGTGTGCCTTGCTATTAGTTTAGTAGGGAGGTACCAAAGTAATCCAGGAGTGGATCACTGGACAACGGTAAAGAACATCCTGAAATACCGGAAAAGGAGTAAGGATATGTTTCTCGTTTATGGAGGTGACAAAGAGCTCGTCGTAAACAGTTACGTAGATGCAAGCTTTGACACTGATCCGTATGACTCTAAGTCACAAACCGGATACGTATTTTTATTGAATGGTGGAGCTCTCAGTTGGTGCAGTTCCAAGCAGAGCGTCGTGGCGGGATCTATGTGTGAAGCGGAGTACATACCTGCTTCGGAAGCAACAAATGAAGGATTCTGGATGAAGGAGTTCATATCCGATCTAAGTGTCCTAGTGCATCGGGTCCAATGAAAATATTTTGTGACAATACTGGTGCAATTGCCTTGGCAAAGGAATCCATAATTCACAAGAGAACCAAGCACATCAAGAGATGCTTCAATTCCATCCGTGATCAAGTCAAGGAGGGAGACATAGAGATTTGCAACATACATACGGATCTGAATGTTGTAGACCTGTTAACTAAGCCTCTCTCACGAGCAAAACATGATCAGCACCAAGACTCCATGGGTGTTAGAATCATCACAATGTAATCTAGATTATTGACTCTAGTGCAAGTGGGAGACTGAAGGAAATATGCCCTAGAGGCAATAATAAAGTTGTTATTTATATTTCCTTATATCATGATAAATGTTTATTATTCATGCTAGAATTGTATTAACCGGAAACTTAGTACATGTGTGAATGCATAGACAAACAGAGTGTCACTAGTATGCCTCTACTTGACTAGCTCGTTAATCAAAGATGGTTAAGTTTCCTAGCCCTGGAGAAAGAGTTGTCATTTGATGAACGGGATCACATCATTAGAGAATGATGTGATTGACTTGACCTGTCAGTTAGCTTAGCACTTTGATTGTTTAGTTTATTGCTATTTCTTTCTCCATAACTTATACATGTTCCTATGACTATGAGATTATGCAACTCCCGAATATCGGAGGAACACTTAGTGTGCTATCAAACACCACAATGTAACTAGGTGACTATAAAGATGCTCTACAGGTGTCTCTGATGGTGTTTGTTGAGTTGGCATAGATCAAGATTAGGATTTGTCACTCCGTGTATCGGAGAGGTATCTCTAGGCCCTCTCGGTAATGCACATCACTATAAGCCTTGCAAGCACTGTGACTAATGAGTTAGTTACGAGATGTTGCATTACGGAACGAGTAAAGAGACTTGCCAGTAACGAGATTGAACTAGTTATTGAGATACCGATGATTGAATCTCAGGCAAGTAACATATCGATGACAAAGGGAACAACGTATATTGTTATGTTGTTTGACCGATAAAGATCTTCGTAGAATATGTAGGAACCAACATGAGCATCTAGGTTCTGCTATTGGTTATTGATCGGAGATGAGTCTCGGTCATGTCTACATAGTTCTCGAACCCGTAGGGTTCGCACGCTTAACGCTCGGTGACAATCAGTATTATGAGTTTATGTGTTTTGATGTACCAAACGTTGTTCGAAGTCCCGGATGTGATCACGGGCATGACGAGGAGTCTCTAAATGGTTAAGACATAAAGATCGATATATTGGAAGCATATGTTTGGACATCGAAATGGTTCTGAGTGAGTTCGAGCATTTACCGGAGTACCGGGGGGTACCGGAACCCCCCGGGGAGTGTATGGGCCTTATTGGGCCTCGGTGGAAAGGGAGAGGGGAAGCCAGGGCAGGCTGATGTCTACTACACAACCTTCTTCTTGTAGACGTTGTTGGGCCTCCAAGTGTAGAGGTTTGTAGGACAGTAGCAAATTTCCCTCAAGTGGATGACCTAAGGTCTATCAATCCGTAGGAGGCGTAGAATGAAGATGGTCTCTCTCAAGCAACCCTGCAACCAAATAACAAAGAGTCTCTTGTGTCCCCAACACACCCAATACAATGGTAAATTGTATAGGTGCACTAGTTCGGCGGAGAGATGGTGATACAAGTGGTATATGGATAGTAGATAAAGGTATTTGTAATCAGAAATTATAAGAACAGCAAGGTAATTAATGATAAAAGTGAGCGTAAATGGTATTGCAATGCGTTGAAACAAGGCCTAGGGTCATACTTTCACTAGTGCAAGTTCCCTCAACAATACTAACACAATTGGATCACATAACTATCCCTCAACATGCAACAAAGAGTCACTCCAAAGTCACTAATAGCGGAGAACAAACGAAGAGATTATGGTAGGGTACGAAACCACCTCAAAGTTATTCTTTCCAATCAATCCATTGGGCTATTCCTATAAGTGTCACAAACAGCCCTGGAGTTCGTACTAGAATAACACCTTAAGACACAAATCAACCAAAACCCTAATGTCACCTAGATACTCCAATGCCACCTCAAGTATCCATGGGTATGATTATACGATATGCATCACACAATCTCAGATTCATCTATATTAAAACCAACACAAAGGACCTCAAAGAGTGCCCCAAAGTTTCTATCGAAGAATCACGACGAAAACGTGTACCAACCCCTATGCATAGGTTCATGGACGAAACCCGCAAGTTGGACACCAAAACATACATCAAGTGAATCACGTGATATCCCATTGTCACCACAGATACGCACGGCAAGACATACATCAAGTGTTCTCAAATCTTTAAAGACTCAATCCGATAAGATAACTTCAAAGGGGAAACTCAATCCATTACAAGAGAGTAGAGGGGGAGGAGAAACATAAGATCCAACTATAATAGCAAAGCTCGTGACAAATCAAGATCGTGCCAAATCAAGAACACGAGAGAGAGAGAGAGAGATCAAACACATAGCTACTGGTACATACCCTCAGCCCCGAGGGAGAACTACTCCCTCCTCGTCATGGAGAGCACCGGGATGATGAAGATAGCCACCGGAGAGGGATTCCCTCTCCGGCAGGGTGTCGGAACGGGTCTAGATTGGCTTTTGGTGGCTACGGAGGCTTCTGGCGGCGGAACTCCCGATCTATTGTGCTCTCGGATGTTTTTAGGGTATATGGAGATATATAGGCGGAAGAAGTACGTCAGGGGGGCACGAGGGGCCCACGAGGGTGGAGGGCGCGCCCAGAGGGGGTGGGCGCGGCCCCTACCTCATGGCCTCCTCGTAGGTCCCCTGACGTGCACTCCAAGTCTTCTGGGCTTCTTCTGATCCAAAAATAAGTTCTGTGAAGTTTCAGGTCAATTGGACTCCGTTTGATTTTCCTTTTCTGCGATACTCTAAAACAAGGTAAAAACAGAAACTGGCACTGGGCTCTAGGTTAATAGGTTAGCCCCAAAAATCATATAAAATAGCATATAAATGCATATAAAACATCCAAGGTTGATAATATAATAGCATGGAACAATCAAAAATTATAGATACGTTGGAGACGTATCAGCATCCCCAAGCTTAATTCCTGCTCGTCCTTGAGTAGGTAAATGATAAAAACAGAATTTTTTGATGTGGAATGCTACCTAACGTATTCATCATGTATTTCTCTTTATTGTAGCAAGAATATTCAGATCCATAAGATTCAAGACAAAAGTTTAATATTGACATAAAAACAATAATACTTCAAGCATACTAACAAAGCAATTATGTCTTCTCAAAATAACATGGCCAAATAAAGCTATCCCTACAAAATTATATAGTCTGGCTATGCTCCATCTTCACCACACAAAATATTTAAATCATGCACAACCCCGGTGACAAGCCAATCAATTGTTTCATACTTTTGATGTTCTCAAACTTTTTCAATCTTCACGCAATACATGAGCGTGAGCCATGGACATAGCACTATAGGTGGAATAGAATGGTGGTTGTGGAGAAGACAAAAAGGGAGAAGATAGTCTCACATCAACTAGGCGTATCAACAGGCTATGGATATGCCCATCAATAGATATCAATGTGAGTGAGTAGGGATTGCCATGCAACGGATGCACTAGAGCTATAAGTGTATGAAAGCTCAAAGTTAAACTAAGTGGGTGTGCATCCAACTTGCTTGCTCACGAAGACCTAGGGCATTTTGAGGAAGCCCATCATTGGAATATACAAGCCAAGTTCTATAATGAAAGATTCCCATTAGTATATGAAAGTGACAACATAGGAGACTCTCTATCATGAAGATCATGGTGCTACTTTGAAGCACAAGTGTGGTAAAAGGATAGTAGCATTGCCCCTTCTCTCTCTTTTTTTATTTGGGCCTTCTCTTTTTTTATTTGGGCTTCTTTGGCCTCTTTTATTTATTTATTTTCGTCCGGAGTCTCATCCCGACTTGTGGGGGAATCATAGTCTCCATCATCCTTTCCTCACTGGGATAATGCTCTAATAATGATGATCATCACACTTTTATTTTCTTACAACTCAAGAATTACAACTCGATACTTAGAACAAGATATGACTCTATATGAATGCCTCCGGCGGTGTACCGGGATGTGCAATGATGCATGAGTGACATGTACGAAAGAATTATGAACGGTGGCTTTGCCACAAATACGATGTCAACTACATGATCATGCAAAGCAGTATGACAATGATGGAGCGTGTCATAATAAACGGAACGATCGAAAGTTGCATGGCAATATATCTCGGAATGGCTATGGAGATGCCATAATAGGTAGGTATGGTGGATGTTTTGAGGAAGGTATATGGTGGGTTTATGGTACTGGCGAAATTTGCGCGGTACTAGAGTGGCTAGCAATGGTGGATGGGTGAGAGTGCGTATAATCCATGGACTCAACATTAGTCATAAAGAACTCACATACTTATTGCAAAAAACTATTAGTCATCAAAGCAAAGTACTATGCGCATGCTCCTAGGGGGATAGATTGGTAGGAAAAGACCATCGCTCGTCCCCGACCGCCACTCATAAGGAAGACAATCAATAAATAAATCATGCTCCGACTTCATCACATAACGGTTCACCATACATGCATGCTACAGGAATCACAAACTTCAACACAAGTATTTCTCAAATTCACAACTACTCAACTAGCATGACTCTAATATCACCATGTTCATATCTCAAGACAATCATCAAGTATCAAACTTCTCATACTATTCAATGCACTTTATATGAAAGTTTTTATTATATCCCTCTTGGATGCCCATCATATTAGGACTAAATTCATAACCAAAGCAAATTACCATGCTGTTCTAAAGACTCTCAAAATAATATAAGTGAAGCATGAGAGTTCATCTATTTCTATAAAATAAAACCACCACCGTGCTCTAAAAAGATATAAGTGAAGCGCTAGAGCAACAACAAACTACTCTGAAAGATATAAGTGAAGATCAATGAGTAGTCGAATAATTATGCAACTATGTGAAGACTCTCTAACATTTAATAATTTCATATCTTGATACTTTATTCAAACAGAAAGCAAAACAAAAGAAAATGGCATTCTAAGAATGGCAAACATCATGTGAAGAAGCAAAAACTTAGGATCAACCGAAACTAACCGATAGTTGTTGAAGAAGAAAGGTGGGATGCCAACCGGGGCATCCCCAAGCTTAGACGCTTGAGACATCTTGAAATATTATCTTGGGGTGCCTTGGGCATCCCCAATCTTGAGCTTTTGTGTCTTCTTAATTCCTCTCATATCACGGTCTCCCTAAATCTCAAAAGCTTCATCGACACAAAACTCAACAAGGACTCGTGAGATAAGTTAGTATAAACCATTGCAAAAATCTTATCATACTCTAATGTAGAAAATCACTAAAATTATTATTCAACATTTCATACTAAATTCCTCTGCATATTTAATAGTCCTATCGTCAAATAGAATCATTAAAGAAGCAAACATATGCAAACAATGCAAACATAACAGCAATCTGCCTAAACAGGACAGTCTGTAAAGACTGCAGAAAGATCCATACTTCCCTAACTCCAAAAATTATGAAAGAAAATTCCCACTGTATTAAATTTATCATAGCTTAATATGCAAAAGGTTTCAACATTTTATCACATTCTAACTTTTCTAGGGAATTATTGCAACATCGGTAAACTTTCTGTTTTCAAACAGCAACATGTGGACTTCTAAAATAGGCATAGTAAAGGCTATCGATGTCACTTATTGAAATAAAAGATGCAAAACATTTTTCTAAATAACATAAAGCAAATATTAACAAAATAAATTGATGCTCCAAGCAAAACACATATCATGTGGTGAATAAAAATATAGCTCCAGGTAAAGTTACGATGAACGAAGACGAAAGAGGGGATGCCTTCCAGGGCATCCCCAAGCTTAGGCTCTTGGATATCCTTGAATATTACCTTGGGGTGCCTTGGGAATACCCAAGCTTAGGCTCTTGCCACTCCTTATTCCATAGTCCATCGAATCCTTACCCAAAACTTGAAAACTTCACAACACAAAACTTAACAGAAAACTCGTAAGCTCCGTTAGTATAAGAAAATAAATCACCACTTCAAGGTACTGTAATGAACTCATTATTTATTTATATTAGTGTTAAACCTACTGTATTACAACTTCTTTATGGTTTATAAACTATTTTACTAGCCATAGATTCATCAAAATAAGTAAACAACACATGAAAAACAAAATCTGTCAAAAACAGAACAGTCTGTAGTAATCTGGATCAAACGTATACTTATGGAACTCATAAAATTCTCAAATAACTTTCTGGACCTGGGTAATTTATATATTAATCATATTAAAAAAGAATTAACTAAATAGCCCTCTCCAAATAAAAATGGCAGCAGTTCTCGTGAGGGCTAAAGTTTCTGTTTTTTTTTACAGCATGATCAACAAGACTTTCCCCAAGTCTTCCCAAAGGTTCTACTTAGCACAAACACTAATTAAAAGCATAAAACCACATCTAAACAGAGGCTAGATGAAATATTTATTTCTAAACAGGAACAAAAATAAAGTTGGGTTGCCTCCCAACAAGCGCTATCGTTTAACGCCCCTAGCTAGGCATGATGATTTTAACGATGCTCACATAAAAGATAAGAATTGAAACATAAAGAGAGCATCTTGAAGAATATGACTAGCACATTTAAGTCTAACCCACTTCCTATGCATAGGGATTTTGTGAGAAAACAACTTATGGGAACAATAATCAACTAGCATAGGAAGGTAAAACAAGCATAACTTCAAAACTTTAAGCACATAGAGAGGAAACTTGATATTATTGCAATTCCTACAAGCATATATTACTCCTTCATAATAATTTTCAGTAGCATCATGAATGAATTCAACAATATAACCAGCACCTAAAGCATTCTTTTCATGATCTACAATCATAGAATTTTTATTACTCTCCACATAAGCAAAATTCTTCTCATTCGGAATAGTGGGAGTATCATAAGAGACTCGAATACTATAAATTGTTTCCACATTAAAAGAGTAATGTTCAGAGAAGGGGTAATCATAATCATTATAAGTTTTATAAATATAACCACTACTTTTTATAGCATAAGTATCATCACAATAATCATCATAAGTAGGAGGCATGCTATCATCATTATAAATTTGCATATCAAAACTTGGGAGACTAAAAATAT
The DNA here is from genome assembly GCF_018294505.1 of Triticum aestivum. NCBI lineage: Eukaryota > Viridiplantae > Streptophyta > Magnoliopsida > Poales > Poaceae > Triticum > Triticum aestivum. The sequence goes on from NC_057812.1 coordinate 96,752,313, forward strand.
CATCTTTATCAAACGTAGCATCCCCAAGCTTGGGACAAACATTAATTGCAGCAAATATATTCTCAAAAACATCATATCCATCAAACATAGCATCCCCAAGCTTGGGCCTTTTCATATCATAAGAATAATCACTCTCATCATTAATAGTATGTATAGCACCAATAGTATAGCAATTATCATATTCTTCCAAGCAAGTGCCAAAAAGATTTTCAAGATCATAAGAAGTATCATTATATTCCACAATTATATTTTCATGAGGCACAATAGTAATAGGAGCACCATTATTTGGGAGGGATACCTTTTTACCTCTCTTCCTTTTTCTTTTCTTCTTCTTCACCACATCATGTGTGGGTTCAATCCTCTTTTTGGAGCTCCTTATTAATGAGATTGGTTGAATAGGAGGCTCCTCCTCGTTACCTGATTCATCATAAGAAATAATAGGAGGATATTGGGAAGTCTCTTCCCTTTCATTACTATTCTCTCCATCTTCTATTTGTTTTCTTTTCTTTATGTATTTGGCAACATAAGGATTTTCAATACAATTCACCGCACAATACATATAAATTTCCTCTAGATCAAAATGAAGAACTCTATCAAGGGAAAATTTTGGAATATCCTTAGTTATACGTTTCATTTCTTCATAACCCAAGAGAAAACTAAGTTCATTATGATGTGCAAGGGAAATCAAGTCATCAGAATTTTTGGACACGATACGATCATGAAACAATTTGCATTGGGTATTGAAATGATCATGTTCATCGCAAAGTTCACAAGTATGGCTAAGAAAATTTAAATTTTCAGCACAAACTTCTAGCCTTTCTTGCAACCATTTAGTTTCTAAATGCTTATGCCTCTTGCAATATCTATCTTCCCTATTTGGTGTATACTTGCAAACCCAATGCACTCCACAAAAATTGACATGTTTATAGGAGACATTTTCATCATAACTAGCGCAATCATCATTAGTATCATGGATATTCAAAGAATTCGTACTAACAACATTGCAATCATGCTCATCATTCAAAGATTTAGTGCCAAATTTTTTATAGATTTCTTCTTCTAGCACTTGAGCACAATTATCATTTCCATCATACTCACGAAAGATATTAAAAAGGTGAAGCGTATGAGACAAACTCAATTCCATTTTTTATAGTTTTCTTTTATAAACTAAACTAGTGATAAAACAAGAAACTAAAAGACTCGATTGCAAGATCTAAAGATATACCTTCAAGCACTCACCTCCGCGGCAACGGCACCAGAAAAGAGCTTGATGTCTACTACAAAACCTTCTTCTTGTAGACGTTGTTGGGCCTCCAAGTGCAGAGGTTTGTAGGACAGTAGCAAATTTCCCTCAAGTGGATGACCTAAGGTTTATTAATCCATAGGAGGCGTAGGATGAAGATGGTCTCTCTCAAGCAACCCTGCAACCAAATAACAAAGAGTCTATTGTGTCCCCAACACACCCAATACAATGGTAAATTGTATAGGTGCACTAGTTCGGCGAAGAGATGGTGATACAAGTGGTATATGGATAGTAGATAAAGGTATTTGTAATCTGAAAATATAAAAACAGCAAGGTAACTAATGATAAAAGTGAGCGTAAACGGTATTGCAATGCGTTGAAACAAGGCCTAGGGTTCATACTTTCACTAGTGCAAGTTCCCTCAACAGTACTAACATAATTGGATAACATAACTATCCCTCAACATGCAACAAAGAGTCACTACAAAGTCACTAATAGCGGAGAACGAACGAAGAGATTATGGTAGGGTACGAAACCACCTCAAAGTTATTCTTTCCAATCAATCCGTTGGGCTATTCCTATAAGTGTCACAAACAGCCCTAGAGTTCGTACTAGAATAACACCTTAAGACACAAATCAACCAAAACCCTAATGTCACCTAGATACTCCAATGTTACCTCAAGTATCCATGGGTATGATTATACGATATGCGTCACACAATCTCAGATTCATCTATTCAAACCAACACAAAGGACCTCAAAGAGTGCCCCAAAGTTTCTATCGAAGAATCACGACGAAAACGTGTGCCAACCCCTATGCATAGGTTCATGGGCGGAACCCGCAAGTTGATCACCAAAACATACATCAAGTGAATCATGTGATATCCCATTGTCACCACAGATACACATGGCAAGACATACATCAAGTGTTCTCAAATCTTTAAAGACTCAATCCGATAAGATAACTTCAAAGGGGAAACTCAATCCATTACAAGAGAGTAGAGGGGGAGGAGAAACATAAGATCCAACTATAATAGCAAAGCTCGCGATACATCAAGATCGTGCCAAATCAAGAACACGAGAGAGAGATCAAACACATAGCTACTGGTACATACCCTCGGCCCCGAGGGAGAACTACTCCCTCCTCGTCATGGAGAGCACCGGGATGATGAAGATAGCCACCGGAGAGGGATTCCCCCTTCGGCAGGGTGCCAGAACGGGTCTAGATTGGCTTTTGGTGGCTACGGAGGCTTCTAGCGGCGGAACTCCTGATCTATTGTGCTCTCGGATGTTTTTAGGGTATATGGAGATATATAGGCGGAAGAAGTACGTCAGGGGGGCCACGAGGGGCCCACGAGGGTGGAGGGCGCGCCCCCTGCCTCGTGGCCTCCTTGTAGGTCCCCTCACGTGCACTCCAAGTCTTCTGGGCTTCTTCTGATCCAAAAATAAGTTCCGTGAAGTTTCAGGTCAATTGGACTCCGTTTGATTTTCCTTTTCTGCGATACTCTAAAACAAGGCAAAAACAGAAACTAGCACTGGGCTCTAGGTTAATAGGTTAGTCCCAAAAATCATATAAAATAGCATATAAATGCATATAAAACATCCAAGGTTGATAATATAATAGCATGGAACAATAAAAAATTATAGATACGTTGGAGACGTATCATAGGCCGCGCGCCCCTCCCCCTTGGGTCCGAATTGGACTAGGGAAGGGGGCGGGGTGGCACCCCCCTTTCCTTCTCCCTCTTTCTTCCTTCCTTCCTCTCCTACTCCAACTAGGGAAAGGGGGAATCCTACTCCCGGTGGGAGTAGGACTCCCCCTAGGGCGCGCCATAGAGAGGGCCGGCCCTTCCCTCCTCTACTCCTTTATATACGGGGGAGGGGGCACCCCATAGACACACAAGTTGATCTCTTAGCCGTGTGCGGTGCCCCCCTCCACAGATTTCCACCTCGGTCATATCGTTGTAGTGCTTAGGGTAAGCCCTGCGTCGGTAACTTCATCATCACCGTCATCACGCCGTCGTGCTGACGAAGCTCTCCCCCGACACTCAGCTGGATCTAGAGTTCATGGACGTCACCGAGCTGAATGTGTATAGATCACGGAGGTGCCATATCTTCGGTACTAGGATCGGTCGGATTGTGAAGACATACGACTACATCAACCGCGTTGTCATAACGCTTCCACTTACGGTCTACGAGGGTACATGGACAACACTCTCCCCTCTCATTTCTATGCATCACCTAGATGGATCGAGCGTATGCGTAGGAATTTTTTTGAAATTACTGTGTTCCCCAACAATAACATGTATATCAAATATACCTTTCACTTTGCCATTCTTCTTATCCGCCAAATACTTGGGGCAGTTCCGCTTCCTGTGACCAGTCCCTTTGCAGTAGAAGCACTCAGTCTCAGGCTTAGGTCCAGACTTGGGCTTCTTGACTTGAGCAGCAACTTGCTTGTCGTTCTTCTTGAAGTTCCCTTCTTCCCTTTGCCCTTTTTCTTGAAACTAGTGGTCTTGTTAACCATCAACACTTGATGCCCCTTCTTGATTTCTACCTCTGCAGTCTTTAGCATTGCGAAGAGCTCAGGAATTGTCTTACCCATCCCTTGCATATTATAGTTCATCATGAAGCTTTTGTAGCTTGGTGGCAGTGATTGAAGAACTCTGTCAATGACACTATCATCAGGAAGATTAACTCCCAGTTGAGTCAAGTGGTTGTGATACCCAGACATTCTGAGTATGTGTTCACTGACAGAACTATTCTCCTCCATCTTGAAGTTATAGAACTTATTGGAGACTTCATATCTCTCAATTCGGGCATTTGTTTGAAATATTAACTTCAACTCTTGGAACATCTCATATGCTCCATGACGTTCAAAACGTCGTTGAAGTCCCGATTCTAAGCCATAAACAATGGCGCCCTGAACTATCGAGTAGTCATCAGCTTTGCTCTGCCAGACATTCATAACATCTGGAGTTGCTCCTGCGGCGGGTTTTGCACCTAGCGGTGCTTTCATGACGTAATTCTTCTGTGCAGCAATGAGGATAATCCTCAAGTTACGGACCCAGTCCATGTAGTTGCTACCATCATCTTTCAACTTAGCTTTATCTAGGAACGCATTAAAATTCAAGGGAACGATAGCACGGGCCATTGATCTATAATAACATAGACATGCAAAAATACTATCAGGTACTAAGTTCATGATAAATTAAAGCTCAATTAATCATATTACTTAAGAACTCCCACTTATATAGACATCTCTCTAGTCATCTAAATGATCACGTGATCTATATCAACTAAACCATGTCCAATTATCACGTGAGATGGAGTAGTTTTTAATGGTGAACATCACTATGTTGATCATATATATTATATGATTCACGTTCGACCTTTCGGTCTCAGTGTCCCGAGGCCATATCAGCATATGCTAGGCTCGTCAAGTTTAGCCTGAGTATTCTGCGTGTGCAAAACTGGCTTACACCCGTTGCATGTGAACGTAGAGCTTATCACAACCGATCACCACGTGGTGTTTCGGCACGACGAACTGTAGCAACGGTGCATACTCAGGGAGAACACTTATACCTTGAAATTTAGTGAGAGATCATCTTATAATGCTACCACCGTATTAAGCAAAATAAGATGCATAAAAGATAAACATCACATGCAATCAAAATAAGTGATGTGATATGGCCATCATCATCTTGTGCCTTTGATCTCCATGTCCAAAGCACCGTCATGATCACCATCGTCACCGGCTTGACACATTGATCTCCATCGTAGCATCGTTGTCGTCTCGCCACTGCTTCTATGACTATCGCTACCGCTTAGTGATAATGTAAAGCAATTGCATGGCGATTGCATTTCATACAATTACATGGCGATTACATTTCATACAATAAAGCGACAACCATATGGCTCCTCCAATTGCCGATAACTGTTACAAAACATGATCATCTCATACAACAATTTATATCTCATCACGTCTTGACCATATCACATCACAACATGCCCTGCAAAAACAAGTTAGACGTCCTCTACTTTGTTGTTGCAAGTTTTATGTGGCTGCTACGGGCTTCTAGCAAGAACCGTTCTTACCTACGCACCAAAACCATAACAATTTTTGGTCAAGTGTGCTGTTTTCACCTTCAACAAGGACCGGGCGTAGTCAAACTCGATTCAACTAAAGTTGGAGAAACTGACACCCGCTAGCCACATGTGTGCGAAGCACGTCGGTAGAACCAGTCTCATGAACGTGGTCATGTAATGTCGGTCCGAGCCGCTTCATCCAACAATACCGTCGAATCAAAGTAAGACGTTGTTGGTAAGCAGTATGACTATTATCGCCCACAACTCTTTGTGTTCTACTCGTGCATATAACATCTACGCATAGAACTGGCTCGGATGCCACTATTGGGGAACGCGGTATTTCAAACAATTTACCTACGATCACGCAAGATCTATCTATGATATGCATAGCAACGAGAGGGGGAGGAGAGGTAGCCGGCCCAAAGGGGGCGCACCAGGTGTGGGGAGTCCTACTAGGACTCCCTAGTCCAAGTAGGATTCCCCACTCCTTTTTCCTTTTTCGGAATAGCAAAGAGGGGAAGAGAGGAGGAGTAGGAGAGGGAAAGGGGGGGCGCCACCCCCACCCCTTGTCCAATTCGGATTGGCAAGGGGGGGCACCTCCTTGGCCGGCCCTCTCTCCTCCACTAAGGCCCATGTGTGGCCCATTAACTTCCCGAGGGGGGGGGGTCCGGTAACCCCCGGTACTCCGAAACTTATCCGATACTTCCCAAAACCATTTCGGTGTCCGACTATAACCTTCCAATATATGAATCTTCACCTCTCGACCATTTTGAGACTCCTCGTCATGTTCGTGATCTCATCCGGGACTCTGAACAAACTTCGGTCATCAAATCACATAACTCATAATACAAATCGTCATCGAACGTTAAGCGTGCGGACCCTACGGGTTCGAGAACTATGTAGACATAACCGAGACACATCTCCGGTCAATAACCAATAGCGGAACCTGGATGCTCATATTGGCTCCTACATATTCTACGAAGATCTTTTATCGGTCCAACCGCATAACAACATACGTTGTTCCCTTTGTCATCAGTATGTTACTTGCCCGAGATTCAATCGTCGGTATCATCATACCTAGTTCAATCTCGTTACTGACAAGTATCTTTACTCGTTCCGTAATGTATCATCTCGTGGCTAACTCATTAGACACATTGCTTGCAAGGCTCATAGTGATGTGCATTACCGAGAGGGCCCAGAGATACCTCTCGATACACGGTGTGAGAAATCCTAATCTCGGTCTATGCCAACTCAACAAACATCATCGGAGACACCTGTAGAGCATCTTTATAATCACCCAGTTACGTTGTGACGTTTGATAGCACACAAGGTGTTCCTCCGGTATTCGGGAGTTGCAGGATCTCATAGTCAAAGGAACATGTATAAGTCATGAAGAAAGCAATAGCAATAAAACTAAACGATCATTATGCTAAGCTAACGGATGGGTCTTGTCCATCACATCATTCTCTAATGATGTGATCCCGTTCATCAAATGACAACACATGTCTATGGTCAGGAAACTTAACCATCTTTGATTAATGAGCTAGTCTAGTAGAGGCATACTAGGGACACTCTGTTTGTCTATGTATTCACACATGTACTAAGTTTCCTGTTAATACAATTCTAGCATGAATAATAAACATTTATCATGATATAAAAAAATATAAATAACAACTTTATTATTGCCTCTAGGGCATATTTCCTTCACAAAATACATTGATTATACTTGGCCTATGAACAACCTTCGCAACTTCGAGATGTACAAAATCTATTTGGTATGGTCAACCTCTTGTAGCTTCCAATAAACCAAATCTACATGATATGACCAGACTAGTAGCTCCAACCTGAATAAAAGAAATAAAAGGATAGGGTTCACACATATTTGCTATTTGATCCTCCGGGTAATATACAATCATTAATTAATTAATCACTACTTGGCATTATTTCTTAAAAACTACCATGAATCAACTAGTGTCGGAGCTTGAAACAGAAAGCTCAGTGGGCTAGATGGGCCATGCTATAAGAGATTTCTCTTGGCCGGCGTTGCATGACCATGGGTAAACGTTGAGGTGATTACACTTGGGTTGGGGGGGGGGGGGGGGGGGGGCATGGCAGGGGTTAGTCCTCACCTAGCTCCGTCACGGGAACAAACCATTGATTGTGTGGCTATGAAGTTTCAACATACTAGGATTGAACTTTGGATTTGACGCCATGTGCATCTAATTACATCCCATCAACAACGAGGCGATTGTGACGAGTTCTTATGTTAAGCTCCATCACTTCATTCTTCAGTAGGGGTTGTACGAGGATCAATGCTACATCTCTGAACATTTTAATTATGGGGGAGATGTTGTACGAGTGAATGCGTGTGTGTCTAAATTATACTCTGTGTTTTCATAAAAATATATATAAGTAATTAGACCAGGGAAAGCAAACCATGTTGCACTGGTTTACCATCAAGAAACCACTTATAATAGACTATAAGAGCATCTCCAAATAGATTGGGCAAATATGGCTCCCCATCTGTACGCGGGCAGCAGAGGCTCAACACCCATTTGCCCACCCGTGTAACAACGCCCCACTTTCTAGCCCCAAATCCATACACATCCATGCACCGCCAATCAACACAAACACACATGCGACATAGCACATGCATAGTATGGGAACATATCATAGATCAACAACAAAAGAACATAGGAGTTCATACGACTAGGATCATAATGCTATATTATATGACTAGAAGGAGGAGCTGGAGGAGGTCGGAGGAGGAGGAGTTGGAGGAGCTAGAGGAGGAGGGGAGTCCGGCGAGGCGCGGGCTTTGGCAGCAGTGGCACCTTGTTCAACCATGAGCTGCTCCGACGCCTCGATGCCTCCCTAAATGCCTTGGCATTCTTTTGACTACAACGATACGCGTCTGTGTCCTTGGCGGTCAAGGATCGGGCTAGGACGCCGCAGACCAACCACTTCGCCTTGGACTTAGAGGGCACAAAGACTGTCATGGAGTGTCTAGATTTGACCCGAGCCACATTCTTGGTGCGGTGAGCAGCCCACGCCTCGGACTTGGGGCACCACGCAAGGCACAATGGATGCAGGAACACCCACCATCGTGCCCGTGGGGACAAGTCGGGGTTGCAAGAGCCTCGTCAGGCCCCTGGGGATGACATAGAGCTCGATAAGCCGCGATGGGTAACCGTTGATGAGCTAGGGTTGAGGAGGTGTTTTTTTTGCCATGTAGTGTCCAGCCTACAAATAGGGGTGGTTTCGACGGTCCGGTTGGAGATGCTCTAAGGTGTGCAAGGTCAACCCAACGTGGATTGGCCAACGGCTATGAGTAGCCGATAAACCACACTGTCTAAATTTTCCATTATCATTCCTTTTTTCGCATTTGTTTGTTCCCCTGTGTAACATTGCTTTCAGGGGACAATGACAGGTTGGCTTACACACAAGGTGAGTGACAAATGATGATGTGCTTGAAATATACATCACAAAATTGGCACATTTAGTTAAGCTGGGGCATCAATATTTCAAGAGCTGAACCATTTCCCTTCGGATCCATGGTGAAATGTTTGCTAATTTCATAGCCTTGCGAACTACTACCTCCGTCTCAAAATATAAGATATTTTTGTAGGCTAAGGAAAACTCTAGCTGATCCCCTAAAATTAGAGGATGATTCGACCCGAGTAAACCTTTGGTGGAGTATATTTACTCCACTAAGTTTTGGGCGCCGGACCTAGCCGGCCCCCGAAGTATAACGGAGTATAATTTTGTTTTTCTAACTTATTCATTTTTAGTTTACATTTCAACTACATATTAGCACACATATAGAAACTAAAGATAAATATGAAGGTTCAAGCAAATCATGAAAATAGTTTACAAACCGAATTACTTAAATTTAAACACACCAAATGGTTCGAATGTAGCAAATAACATGAGAAAACACAACTAGGAAGTACTATGAAGTTGGCAGTGATACTCAATAAGATCTTCTTGGAGATGAGTATGAAGTTATCAATTCTCGATCCTGCGATGCCCTTTAAGGGATGTTGGATCCTATTAGGATCATACTTTGGCTCAACAGGAGTCTCATTGGTCATGTACCGAAAGTTCTCAGGCATATCCCTCTCATATTCAATGATCATGTTATGCAATATGATGCAACAAATCATGATTTTCCACAGAACCTTTCGAGATCCAGTACTCGGCAAGGCCACAAACAATTGCAAAGCGCTTCTGAAGCACACCGAAGGCTCTATCCACATCTTTCCTAGCCGCTTCTTAACATTGGGCAAAGTGAATATTTTTGTTACCTTTTGGACGCAGAACTGTTTTGATAATGTGGCCCATGTGGGATAGATGTCATTCGCAAGGCAGTAACCCATCGAGTAGTTGTGACCATTTACCCAATAGTTGCAAGCAGGAGCATCTCCTGTAATAAGCCTAGAAAACAATGGTGATTTCGACATCACATTCAAGTCATTGTGAGAGCCAGACAAACCAAAGAATGAATGCCATGACCAAAGATCCTTCGTTGCAACTGCCTCAAGAATGATCATTGGATTGTTGCAGTGGCCTTTTTACTAACCCTTCCACACTACAAGATAATTCTTCCATGTTTAGTGCATACAGTGAAGTAATCCAAGCATCCCTGGTCATCCTCTTGCTTCACTCCCTGTCATCAACCTCTGGGTATCTTCCTCATTGGGTGCCCTCAAGTACTCCGGTCCAAAAATATCGACCACTGCTTTAGTGAATCTTCGAACAACCTCCAAGATTGTGTCTTCACAAATGTGGGCATAGTCGTCAATTGCATCGGTCAAACACCCATATGCCAAAACTCGAATAACCACAATGAACTTCATCAGAGGGCTTGCATTTATCTCTCCACATGCATTTCTCCGAAGCTTGAACCGGTCATCATACTTCTCAACTGCTTTTGCAATGGTCGGAAAAAGACTTGTGTGCATCCGAAAGCGCCGGCGAAGGTACTTCTCCGGATAGGTTGGATTTGGATCAAAGTAGTCTCTCATGATCTTGGCATGGTCCTCCACTCTATCAATGTTGATTTGTATGCGGCCAACGATCCTCCCCTAGGCCGCCGAATATTATCATTGAAAATCATGTCAAGAAAGGTTTCAAACTCTTCGTCGTCTTCTTCCTCTTCGGATGACAACAAGTCCTCGAAGACCATCTCCCTCAACCTCTTCATCTTCAATCCAAATGGCTCGGTTCAAAACGAAATGAAAAAGAACTCACTTAGGCAAATCGTCGAACACTTGCAAGGCGGTGGTGGTGCACCGGCCGGCTGGCGTCGTTTAGAACAAACTAGCGTGCGACAAAGCGTGGGAATGACCTGCAATGGTGCCCAAGCAAGGTCGGGTGAGGCGGCTGCCAAAGAGGAAGACAATTCGAAGCATTCCGACGAATCGGCTATGGCGACTGCGGCGGCGGCGTTTCATCTTGACTCCGGCGACGACAACGGGCGGCGAACGGGCTTGGAGTCAGGTAGAAGGGCGGAGAGGGCCAAGGGAGGCAATGAGGTAGCGGTGGACGGTCGCCGGGAGGTGCGACGGCAAGGAGGCAATGGCGGGGGGAGAGGCGCGGGAGAGGTTGAATTTTTCCTCCGAACGGTAGCGGCCAAATAAATTTAGGCGCCGGATAGAAGGCGGAGTAAAAATTATGCTACTCTATTTGGCTTAGGGGATCGGCTAGGTGCCAGTTAGAGGAGTAGAACCGAAATTTTATTCTTCTAAAGCCGGATAGGGGATCGGCTAGAGTTGGCCAAAACTATTACAGTATTTCTTAAAGAGAAACAAGCAGGGGCTCTGGCCTCTTATGTTGGTACTTGGAAGCTTCAAGTTTGTGTACTAGCAGACCATGCTTGAGCACAGAAATGCTCCTTCTCCGTCCGCAAGACGACTTAGCTGGCTGCCAAAAGACCTGGTGCCTAGTTCTGGCTGGCGTCCAAATTTATCTTGCACTTTGGTACATTTTTCTTTTCAAAAAGGAGAGAGCCCCCAGGCCTCTTTTGGTCTTTTTGGTACATGTTAAGGCCAGTTTTTTGTGTTGCTGCTGGTACACGCAACGTCCAAGCGCAATGCTCCTTCGCTGGCTTGTTCCCTTCTCAGCTGATTGGTTCCGTGTCTCTGGTATGAACTTCAAACTGCCCCAAAAAATGCTGATTTTGTTTTCATTTCTCTCTAGTTATATGCTCAAGTGAACTACCTCCTCTCAACCTTCATTTTTTGTTGTAAAATGTTGTTGGCCCGTTCGCCTTCTGTTTTGTCGGTTTTCAGGGGTTTTGTTGTTGTAATTATGTTTCATCTGGTAATCAAGCAATCAAATGAGTATTATGCAAACAAGTTATACTTTGGATGTTCAACACAAGATAAAATATGTACAGACCGCATGCATGTCTAGAAATCCATTTCCCATTTAATATGTAGTATTTCCTCTGAAGTGTCTTAACTTTATAGTAACTTGTATTAAAGTTGAGACACTTATTTTGGGACGGAGGAAGTAATAAATAACCTCTCCATCTGCAAAGCAATTCTCTGTTTCGCTGTGTTAACACTCATTTGATTGAGTAGCGAGTGGAGTACAAACCATAGCCGAGCCTTTATGCATACAAACTGATGATATCCACCGTTTCAGATGAGCATATCTCCACGACGTCTTCCTGCCATGTATTCTCACATGATTTGGTGAAGTGTAGCCGTCGACTATCGAAATCGTTAACACAAGACAAAATTAATCTGTCCCATCTTCACAACCCTGCCCACAAATTGGGCTAAGCAGATGTGTGGAGCAAACCGAAAACACAGACAGTGGCCCCTCAAATAGGATAACATTATAAGCACATGTATCATGTACAGTATCGGCTAAGAAATGCAGTAGTCCTCATTTCCCGTATTATCCATCGCACTGTGCGGTTCCAAATTTCCGGTCGAAATGTTGACGCACATCCTAAGAAATACTACATGAGAACTCAGCAAGTGAAACTGAATCATGCCTCGTAGAAGTAAGGTAATAGAATGCATGCCAAATGATAGAAGCTATGCAGACAGACGACCCCCAAAAAATAAATCCTTACTGGGACTAGTTAGTAGTCTGGTTAACCAAGCCAGGTAGCAGTACAACAATTCTATCGCTAATTAGTTACTCCCTCCATTCCATAATTCTTGTCGTGGTTTTAGTTCAAATATGAATGAACTAAAACCACGACAATTATTATGGAACGGAGGGAGTATAAATCAACCCTACAACAGTCTAAGGATGACTTGCAGAAAACCTTATATGTATAGTTATTGCTGTTCAAAAATGCTTCTCTACCATTTAAAGTACACCTGAATGAACAGCAATGGGGTACATAAAAGCAGTTGATAAGCTCAGTGCTTGTGATTTCCCACAAACTGCAATCTTCAAACGTTATAATGAGGTGCATTAATTTCACATCAGTGAAGATTGTTAATATCAGAATGAACTACTACTATTACAAGCACATAATGGTAATCGCTGACCTTTACAAAAGCATGCCAGCACATGTGCATCATAGATGTAAAAGGCAGTGCATGCGCAAAGGAAGACACTAACAACGATTGATGGAAATGATTGTAAAAAGGATTTGCCTGGACAACAAAACTTACCATTCAAGTTATCCTAAAATCAAAAATCATCAATTAGCTGGTTCAAGTAAGCATGCCAGCGCATGCACATCCTTTGGAACGGTGGAACCTAATTGAACCAAATTCCACTGTGAGAAACATCATGAGCAGTAGCCTACATTTCTATCCGTTAATCACCTAATAACACGTTAAGAAAATAATTTGAAAGCTAGCCAGTTTTCACTGTGTTACGGAGTCAAAATAATGAAAATGTACACAAGTTTTCACAGGTTTCTAGAGAAACCACGGTCAGGGGTAACTTGGTATAATCCATGGATGTTATATTCATATGTTTAGATTGAACATTGCGATGGAGTGCATCAAGATACACACTCTGTAGTCCTACATTGCGAAAACTAGTCAAAATATGCACCAACTCTTAGCACAATATGGGTTTTGGCCATGCCGGTATACATTGTTGAAATTTCCAGATTGTACATAATTCTGTCCATCAATTGATTAATTCAAACACCGCTGTTAGCTATGCATCACCACCACTCTTCATCGCTACTGACAGCCAAAATCAAATTTCTGAAAAATTAGATTCTAGTGAGTTCTGTGATCACCTGCAGAAGACCTGTGCATCGAGGTCCTTCCTGATGGCGTCCGCTCGGAACCTCTTCTTATCATCGTCCCAGAACTTGACCTCCAGCATGCAAGCAAATTAGTTCGTTGTAGCCTTAACACAGCCCATTTCAACAGTTGAAGTCAAGGAGCAAACCAAACTGCGAGGAATTGTGAACAGCTGACAGTGTGACATCCAGTGTTGATTTTCACAACTACAAACTTGCAGTGGAGTCAAAAGCAACCGGAATGTATTTTCTTCCTCTCCAGAAACTGGTAGGATCACTGGCTTTGAATAGAGGAAAAAATTCAGTTACAAGTGACCTCCTTTTTTAAGGAACAAAGTCGAAAAACCCATTCAACCTGGTTGGTTTGTCGAAACACAAACACCAAAAGGAAATCGAAAACTGATATCACATACAAACGTGTCAACTCAGTTGTTACATTTGCATCCTGGGGTTCATGCTCCAGCAGGTCAACCAGAAAGCAGAAACGACTCAAAAAATAACAAATCGCATTCTTCACCATATACAGAGACCAAGACTGAACTTTTTTTTTTTTGCGGGGAGACCAAGACTGAACTTGTCAAGAACCAGGTCCCAAAACCGCAATACAGACTACAGTGCCCCCCCCCCCTCCAAAAAAAGTAAACACGTGGTCATATTTCAAGTACAATACATTACAACAGATCACTAAACAAGCTCACCGGTCACTGGGCATTAATGCGCAGAGCTCCTGGGCTGGCTCGAGGGTCCACCTCCATAGAGCGTCTGATACACCGGTCGGATCCTCACAGTCAGGATCACGCTCAGAAACGTTCCCAAGCATGCCATGCCTGACAGCACAAAGAACGTGAGCCTGAAACAGCTGGGGCCGTAGCATACCATGACATGGTCAGAGCCCGCCACTGCCGCGACGCTGTGCTGTTTTGCCGCTTCATGATCGTAGACATACCCGGCGAGGCTGCTAAACACGAGCGCGCCAAGCGGGTTCGCCAGCAAGATGAAATTGTAGATCTTCCCAAACTGCTTTAGCCCAAACAGCTCCGATGACGTCGACACCATCACCGAGAAATGGACACCGTAGCAGACGCCGAGTATGGCAACGGAGATGTAGAGCGTGGCTTTGAGACCCAGCGCGAAGACTAGATAGTTGACTATCATCACCACTTGGGTGCATGTGATCAGTACTGTCCGTGGAAGTGTCCTTGACCTGGAATATAAGCTTTGGTTAACCAACCGCAGGATGAAAAATTAAATCAAATTTAAAATGTGAACAAATGCATTCAACCGTGCATTGCATCCAAACAAGAAAGTTTCTGGTCGTATATTTATATTTCATACACAGTTGGGGCTGGGAACCTTTTTACTGTTCGAGTCTGTCAGAAAAAAAAATAAGGGAGAGAAATATTGTCAACCCATTGTTTATTGGCTTGTAATCTGAAGCTGGAATGGAGGCTTTAGTAATTCAGTTAGAGAAACAGTTTGATCCATAGCCCACGGCAGACATAACGTGTTCCTTTTTAATATAAGAGGTCAACTCATTCTTTATTAGCTTGTAAGTTGAAACTGGACTGAAGGTTCTAACAATTCCATTAGGATAATGGCAGAAAAATATTTTTGTTTGAAAAAAAATCCATTGGTTACCTAGCTAACTTGGCATGCCACACTGTCCAAAAAACAAACAATAAACAACCACATGACCAAAAGAACTCCATGAAACTGGTAGAGCAACTATGTAGACCAACTGGTGCTTGGACAGGTAGATGAAAGTACACCTTGTTTGGCAATTCAATAAATAAGAGATTCCATTACCTGACAAAATAATCAGAAACAGCACCGCCTCCTAAGCGGCCAAAGAAGTTGCCCAAACTGAAGAGAGAGACTGATATAGTAGTGCCAACAACACCTGCTGCAGTTCCAACTTGTGCTAGATTGTTAAGAACGGTGACTCCAGACCCAACACCTATAAAAAATACTGCAAAGAGCAGCCAGAAATCTGCCTTTAGCAGAGCTTCACGGAACCGGAAGTCCTCTCCCCTTTTTGGTCTTCTTCTCTTCTGCTTCACAGCCCCTTCACCTTCAGCTAAGAGAAGATCAATATCTGCAGCATCCTCATCTTCAATTTTGCCGAAGTTCTGTTCCGAGGAAGAAGGCAGAAGAAATGGTTCTGTGTGATCACTGTCAGCAGCAGCAGAAGTGACTTTCCTTGGGACGCTTCGAAACAATGTCATCTTCACGGGTATCGCAAACGGCGCAAGAATGAGAATGACCATAATAGCAATCAAGGAATAGTTCAGAGCAGGGGTGAGAGTCACAAAACGATCCAATGTCGTGGCGCAGACAAGATAAACCCCAAGAAGAGCACTGTTGATCTGTACGAACAGGAAGTGAACTCTCTCCGAAGAATTCTCCACCAGAGAAGGTTCACAAGGCCTCACAAAGTACATCGCCAGAAGGCACACGATGGCAACTCCCAGGGTGAGAAAAAGCAGGAGGTTTGCAGCTGAACCGTGAAGCGCACCGGTGTAAATGGCAGTGTAGACAGCCGCACTCAGACCAGAGTAGCCCTTGAGGATGCCGGCAACAGCCCCTCTGCTGAGTGGGAAGTTCCTCATGTTGGTTACTAATGCGGCGGTCGACATCCACGCACCGCTGTTCGAACCCATGCATAATGCGGTCCATATCTGCAATAGGGCCAAAGCAAAGATTGGCACTAGTAAATTTCCACTATATGGTGATCAAAGTAAAGAAAAAAAAAGCTAGCCTAGTAAGGCCAATCTTCCGCGTAAATTAAGTAAGATGTCCTCAATATGTGGCTCTTGAGGTGATGAAAGCTTCCATTTTGTAAAGAAAATTATGTGGCCATCAGGCTATGCGCATATCGCCCGGCAAATGAAGCCAAAATGCAGGTGATACTTTTTCGCCCAATTGCAATCGAGGATTAACTTTTCGCCAACAGTTGGTATAGGTTTTGTTTGTGGAATCTTAGAAAGGGACACTTGTTTAGCTGGTCCCAACTAAGCATAACGCCTTTCCCCTAATACTATCGATTTGTACAATGTAACCCAGCAGAGCAATTGAAGTGTAAGATTTCACGATCTGGAACCGATCTACAGTAGGGATTAATCTAGTAAAAGGGGATCTCATCGGGGAGCTCACTCACCAGCCAGTAGGGCAGCGCCGGGGCGACGCCGGAGACGGCGAGCCAGGCGACCCCGTAGCCGAGGAGGCCGGAGGCGGCGGCGACGAGCAGGAGCAGGGCCGGGTGGAGCTTGTTGCAGACGACGCCGGGGAGGAGGCCGAGGCTGTCCCCGACGTTGCAGGCAACCCCCAGCAGCGCGACGCGGCTCTGATCGGCGCCGAGAGCCACCTTGAGCGCGTGCGAGTAGAGCGCGAAGGCGGAGCTGGTCCCCGCCGACGCCTGCAGCCACACGGCCGCCCCGAGCCCCAGCCACGGCGGCCTGCTCCCCGCCTTCACCGCGCCCGGCATCCTCCTCCTCCTTCCCGGCCGCCGCCTCGCCCGCTCGCTCGCTCCCGCGCTCTCGCCGTCGCTACTTTCTTTCCGGGGGAATAAAGCTCTGTCGGGTGATGGATGGCGAGTCGGTGGCGACGGTGGCGGGTTTTAAAGGGGGGTTTGGGTGGGGGGCGGCGTCAGGCGTGGCAAAGGACTACGCAGGAGCCGCTGGCGAGGAAAGCGTAAAAAAAGCCATGGATTTGAAGCGGCGCCGATGGCGACGGCCGGCGCGGCGGCCGGGCAAGGCTCGAAAATGAATCTGCAGCTGATTTTCCGGCCGGGTGTGCGCATAGGCGTAGCGCCGCGTAGCCCCTCGCCAGCTCGCCACGACGGCTGGGGGAGGAAGTCGTCTTCTTCCTCTCGCGGTGGCGGTGGTGGTGGGGGGCGGCGGATTCGATTTAGTCCATTGATGAGTAATCTATTCCTCGTAGGAAAGATTTCACGCGCTGTGTTGTTCAGATAAGGAAAAATAGTGGACTTTTTGCAAAGGAAAAATGGAAAGCAAACAGTTGACCCGACGGAGGCGGTGAACTGCTGATGATCTGTCGCAGGATCGGATCGTCTTGGTGCGTGTCGTCCGTTTTTGAAGCTGGGTTCATTGAACCATCGATAACGAAACCGTCTGGCAGCAATTTCAGTTTTTGTGTCATTTACAAATGTTAATGTTGGGGCATCTTCAACGCTGGCCCTCAAATCGCCCGCAACACCTCTCCTCCTTCCTCCCTCTCCACCCTTCCTCCCCATTCCCTCCCTCCCTAGTTCTTTTTGCTATATGGATCAGAACATATGGAGCATTACTATTGCTATATGGAGCATTACTATTGTTCTTCTCTGAAACATTACCATTCCCTCCCTCCCTAGTTCTTCCTCCCCATTAATTTGCAGGATCAGAACAAGTTTGTAACAGGATGCTCTACAATGTTGATTAGGTGCATTACTATTGCTATATGGAGCAGCAATTTACTATTGCTATATGCTCTAGTTTGTATCAATGTGATTGTAGTTTTTCTTGTCATCAAGTTTAGTTGATGTTTATTTAAATATAGCTTATATGATCAGCCATTCTATGTATGATTGTGGCTTGAAGGTTCTGGAAGAACGTTTTTCCTTCAAATTCTATCTGGTGGCATTGTCCTAGACTCCCTAGTTGTGTTGTTAATTGTGCTTCTATTAAAAGAATTGGGAGTTACTCACTGTACTAGAACTCTGTAGGTTGAATTTTGGTTAACTAATACTGACGTTATGAGAATGTAAGCACCTATTATTGCTACTGATATCATTGGCTCATTGCTGCCTTTGTGCAATGCAGAACTGTTAAGAGTGATTTGGAGGATTCAAGATTCTGTGAAGCTCTTTTGACAAACTCAGAACTGGAGGTACTTAATAAACTCAAAAGCATTGATGATAACTCTTGTTGCCTAGAAACAGAGGTAGTTTACATATTGCATTGCTGGTGTTTGTTTATGTTCAGAGTTTAAGCATGTGTAGTGTAGTGTAGTGTAGTGAGCTTGTTCTAGTGTAGTGAGGTCTGAACCATTGCATGATGTAGTGTAGTGTAGTGAGCTCTGAACCATGTTTAGTGTTGAGTACTTCAAGTTTACTGAACCTATTCATTTTTGTGGACTTAGTGAACATGATAAGACAAGCCAGATGCTCTATTTTTAATTAACAGTAATCCATGATCAGCAACAGTTTATTTCTCTAATTTTCAGTTAACAGCAATCCATGATTTTTTTTCAGCTAAAACTATTCATGATTTTTTGTTGGGTGACCTATTAGATCTGGAATGGAAGCTCACATAAGTTGAGCTAATTTTGGCCATATGAAAGCAGAGGACCATATGGTCTGTGGCCTTTTCATCCATATGAAAGTAGAGGCACATTGTGGTGCTAGTTTGCTGGGTTTGTCTCCGACCATCGTGTCATGATGATTTTGCAGGTACCCCGAGAGGCCCTTGAGTTTGCCGGAATGTCGATTAACTTCCGTTCCGGAAAATTCGGGTATTCCATATGTCTTATTTTCAGCAAAGGTCATGCTGAAATTTTTCGTGAATTTTAACATGACTTTGCTAAAAATCGGACATATGGGGTACTTGCTACTAATGCATGGGCCGGGGTATCTTAGTACTTAATTAAGTAGGATCAACTGCCCCACCATTCTTGCTGCATTAAACCATAGGTGGCAATAGAGCCAAGTGATTAGGTGTAACACCCCGGATGTGATTTTCCCAATATGTACTCCAACTCTTGTCGTTTCCGGCGTTAAGTTATTTTATTTTCTCGGGTTCGGGTTTTTGTCTCCGTGTGTTATTGTCGTTGTCATGCATCTCATATCATGTCATCATGTGCATTGCATTTGCATACGTGTTCATCTCATGCATTCGAGCTTTTTCCCCGTTGTCCGTTTTGCATTCCGGCGCTTCGTTCTGCTCCGGTGGTCATTTCTATCTTTCTTTCGTGTGTGGGGATTAAACATTTCCGGATTGGATCGAGACTTGCCAAGCGGCCTTGGTTTACTACCGGTAGACCGCCTGTCAAGTCTCGTACCATTTGGACTTCGTTTGATACTCCAACGATTAACCGAGGGACTAAAAAGGCCTCGTGTGTGTTGCAGCCCAACACCCATCCATTTTGGCCCAAAACCCACCAAAACCCTCTCCATCATCTAGAGCGTTCGATCACGATCGCATGGCAGAAAACCGCACCTCATTTGAACTCTCCTAACTTCTCCTATGCCTATAAATAGAACCCCCACGAAAAATCCGGATCTCTCCCCCGTCCAAACCCTAAAATCACCCCGCCGCCACCGGACACGTCCGGCCGCCGCCAGACGAAGTCGCTGCCGCCACCCGCGGCCACTGGCAGAGCGCCCCGTGGCGCCGCCATCGCCTCCACCGCCGCGGCCCGGCCGGCCGGCAAGTCCCCCGACGACTCCGGCAACCTCCTGCTACAGTGCTCCGGTGGACCTCGTAAATCGCGCCCGGATCCCGATCTGGATCTAGATCTCGGTTGACTTTCTCCCGAAACCCTAGTCCATATTACCATGTTCATCGTGCCGTAACTTTGCATCCGTAGCTCCGTTTTGGGCATATCGCATATCAGAATGTTCGTCTCAAAGAGCACATCATTTCATCTCATTGCATCATTTTCATTTGAGCTCATCTTGGTGCCCGAAATGCTGTTATAAAAATGCTATTTGAGATAATTGTCAGATCTGCTGCTCCAATTAGATATTTGTCATTTTTGCCATGATTATTGTGTGCATGATATGCCCCTAAGCTCTTCATGAGTTTTGTTATATGTTTTGCCATCTATCCAGAGGTGCAACCCATGTATTTTTGTGATGTGTGTGGTGACTAGCACAAGCTTGCAAAGTGAGGCATTTGTTAATGCTGATTTCAGGGACTTAGCATTTCCACTAAGTCCTCGACATGTTTATCTCATATGTTCATGTTGTTTCCTAGCGATCCGTGCCTCTTTTGAGGATGATCAGTAAGGATGTTTTGTTAATCTTGTAGTTCTCTATCCACCCATGTCTTTGTTTGCAATTATGGAGCACCCTAGCTTGAGTCAATCAAGCTCTACTTTTGTCATTTCGTGAATCTGGGCAGATTGTCTACTTGTTAGCGATTTTGCCGAGGATGTTGTAGTTGATCCGTGCATGATATGTTATTGTTCTTGCCATATCTAGCTTGTATTTTGTGTATTCTTGATGGGTATATGCTTAGATTGTCATGACTTGCTCTGTAGTGAGTGCATCGAGCTCGTAAACATGCCCACTTGATATCTGTTTCAGCATGCTCCAGTTTTCATTAAGTCTGAGAACTGATTATGTTTTTGCCATGTTCACATGCTTGCAAATGTGTTTTCTGATCCCTGTTGGCTCAAGGTCACTAAGGGCTTTTGTTAAGCTCTTTGAGTAGCTCCATGCCATGCTTTACTTTGCCATGTTCAGGACCTGTAGCATATTGTTTTCATGCTCCAAAGAGTGCTATCTGATCTGAAATTCCAGACAAGTGTTAATTTCACTAAGTCTGAAATCTGTTTACCAAATGCATTTTTGCCATGCTTTTTGAACCTGTTAATGGATGAATTGGCCGTAGCTCAGTGCTAGTCTTTTGTTAACCATCATGAATGGATCCCTGCCATGTATTTTGATGCCATATTTGAGTGCTGTAGCATGTTCATCTTGTTGCATTTAGATGGCTACTTGCTGTAAATCACATAACGTGGTCATATTTGAATTGCTTGCCATTTTCAACCCGTAATTCCGATTCCGGCGTTCTTTATATCGTTTTCAAGCGATTATATCTCATCTTTCCAGTGGCACACTTAGATTTCCAAGTTGAGGCCAGGTTCATTCATTCCTTGCCAAATCTTGCATATGCATCCCTTATTGCGTCCCGCATAGCATACCATGTTTGCATCATGTTGTTTGAGTTTGCACGTGGTTGATTGTGCTCCGTTTGCTTGTTTGTCTTGTTTGGGTAGAGCCGGGAGACGAGTTCGCTAACGAGGAGCCCGTTGAGTTTGCTTTCGAGGATCCAGTCAACTCTGACAACGTTGTAGGCAAGATGATCATATCCTCGAAATCACTACTATCTTTGCTATGCTAGATGCTCGCTCTTTTGCTATGCCTATGCTACGATGCCTACCACTTGCTTATCATGCCTCTCAAATTGCCATGTCAAACCTCTAACCCACCATGTCCTAGCAAACTGTTGATTGGCTATGTTACCGCTTTGCTCAGCCCCTCTTATAGCGTTGCTAGTTGCAGGTGAAGATTGGAGACCGTTCTTTGTTGGAACATTATTTACTTGTTGGGATATCATTATATTGCCTTGTTATCTTAATGCATCTATATACTTGGTAAATGGTGGAAGGCTCGGCCTCTCGCCTAGTGTTTTGTTCCACTCTTGCCGCCCTAGTTTCCGTCATATCGGTGTTATGTTCCCGGATTTTGTGTTCCTTACGCGGTTGGGTGATAATGGGAACCCCTTGATAGTTCGCCTTGATTAAAGCTTTTCCAGCAATGCCCAACCTTGGTTTTACCATTTGCCACCTAGCCTCTTTTTCCCTTGGGTTTCCGGAGCCCGAGGGTCATCTTATTTTAACCCCCCCCCCCTCCCCGGGCCAGTGCTCCTCTGAGTGTTGGTCCAACCGAGCGATGTCTGGGGCTACCAGGGGCAACTCTGGGCTGGCCTACCCGACGTCTGGCTCATCTGAGTGTGCCCTGAGAACGAGATATGTGCAGCTCCTATCGGGATTTGTCGGCACATTCGAGCGGTGTTGCTGTATTTGTTTTAACCTGTCGAAGTGTCTTAAAGAACCGGGATACCGAGTCTGATCGGAACATCTCGGGAGGAGGTCTATTCCTTCGTTGACCGTGAGAGCTTGTCATGCGCTAAGTTGGGACTCCCCTGCAGGGATTTGAACTTTCAAAAGCCGTGCCCGCGGTTATGGGCAGATGGGAATTTTTTAATGTTCGGTTGTAGATAATTCGAACCTTAACTTAATTAAAATGTATCAACAGTGTGAGTACCGTGATGGTCTCTTCTCGGCGGAGTCCGGGAAGTGAACACGGTGTTGAAGTAATGCTTGCGCGGGTTGTCCTTTAGTTACTCGCTCGCGCTTTGCCTTATCTTCTCGCTCTCTTTTGCGAACAGGTTAGCCACCATATATGCTAGTCGCTTGCTGCAGCTCCACATATTTTCCTTGCCTTACCTATTAAGCTTAAATAGTCTTGATCGCGAGGGTGCGAGATTGCTGAGTCCCTGTGGCTCATAGATTACTTCCAAACCAGATGCAGGGCCTGATGTTTTCGCTCCAGATGGCGCGCTTGAGCTCAAGTGGGAGTTCGACGAGGACTCTCAACGATACTACGTGTCTTTCCCTGATGATCAGTAGTGGTGTCCAGTTGGGATGATCGGGACCGTGTCGCATGTTGGGTTATCTTTTATTTTGGCGCCGTAGTCGGGCCATGAGTGTTTGAATGTTGTAATGTTATTTATGTACTTTGATTGACGTGGCGAGTGTAAGCCAACTATGTACCTTCCCCTTTTATTATCTATATTACATGGGATGTTGTGATGATTGCCTAACTTGCGACATTGCTTTCAATGCACTTATGCCTCTAAGTCGTGCCTTGACATGTGGGAGCTATAGCCGCATCGAGGACGTTACAAGTTGGTATCAGAACCTTCCCCGACCTTAGGAGCCCCCATTGCTTGATCGTTTTTAGCAGCCGTTGTTGAGTCTAGAAAAAATGTTTTGAGTCATTTAGGAATTATATATCGGAGACTTTAGGAATTCTTTTTACTTCCCAGTCTCCTCATCGCTCTGGTAAGGCATCCTGCCGTAGAGTTTTGACTCTTCTCTTCTCAAATTTCACTAATTTTTTTAGGATCACGCGGGTATTTTGGAATCGTTCCGATGGTTTTGTGACGAGAACATTGTCTTGGTGCCTCCTGTCAGGGGTTTTGTGGCAGTGTCCCGGGGAGTTGAGCTTCGAGGTGTTGTCGTCACAATTTTATCGTTGCAGTTCTGGAATACCTGAGTTTAGTACGCCGACATCGAAAATCTATTTTATGCAGTTCATTGGTGAGATAACCTCGACGCCACCCAGTACTGGGGCGGGAGTTCGGGAGTATCGCCATAACTTGCATAACAGATGCTTTTCGAAGGTTGAGGTAGATGGTTTCCGAAGTTTTTTCTCGGTTATGTGTTGAAGGATGGATACAACTGGATGTAGGAATTGCTAGATTTGGGTGAGATATTATGCTTCCCCTGTATCCCCAACACCTGATTGCATAACCGGAAAGGTTCGGGAGTTTCATAGGTGGGAATTCTTGTAGCTCTAGTCTTCTTCCACGGATATTTGGTTTGAGATTGGGATTTCTTACCGAGTATTCGTTCTTGATCCGTACCTTGTTGATTTATTTCTCTACCTAGATTCTAAGTGGCTTCTCAATTTATGGATATGCGACCATTTCAAGAGGAATGCATTCGTTCATTTTGTTCGGATGTGAAGACTATATGTTGCAATTTTCAAACCATTTGATTCAGCTTCATCTTATCTGTCAATGTGCTAACGGTGGTCAACCTCTTCAGGATGGCTCCCGCTAAGAGCACCAATCAGAATCAGAATCAAGATCCGCCACCACCTCCACCTCCTCCGGAGGCATGGCAAGCTGTGATGGCCGCAACCAATGCAAACACACAGTTGATCATGCAAATTCTTCAAGAGCGCAATCAAGCGAACCAAGGCAACCAAGGCAACAATCAGAATCACTTTGCTACACTCAACCAGTTCCTTGCTAACGGGCCAAAGACTTTCAGCAATTGTGTTGAGGCAACTGATGCTGATGATTGGCTCGTGGATCTGTGCAAGCATTTCGAGTGCAGTAACGTTAAGCCTGAGGACTTTGTCAAGTTCACATCCTTCCAACTCAAAGATCAAGCTGCAGAATGGTTCCAGCAGTACAAGGATTCCAGAGGAGGACGTGTTATTACTTGGGATGAATTCCGTCAAGATTTCAGAGCTCATCATATCCCCCAGAGCGTGGTTGAAAGCAAGCGTGAGGAATTCCGCAACCTGAAGCAAGGCTCTTTGTCTGTCTATGACCACAACAAGTTGTTTCAGAATCTCGTCCGCTTTGCTAAGCAGGACGTCCCTGATGAGAAGAGCATGATATACCAGTTCAGGGGTGGTCTCAGAGAAGAAATTCAGCTAGCTCTTGTTCTCTTTGAGCCCTTGAGGTACGATGAGTTCTACAACATGGCATTGAAGTAAGAGGCCGCTCAATTGAGGTGTGATGCTTCCAAGAAGCGAGTCAGAGATGTTACTCCTTCTTCCTCTACTCAAGTGGCCAAGCAGCAGAAGTATTGGCTTCCTCCTCCTCTGTTCCGTCAGCCGTATCAGCAGAAGAGCAAAGGTGGCAGTGGATCTTCCCACCCACCCAACCCTGATTTTCAGAACAAGACTTCGTCTCAAGCTCCAAGATCAAGTGCTCCATATCACCGTCCGCTTTCAGAGGTCACGTGCAACAAGTGCCAACAGAAGAGTCACTATGTCAACAAATGCTTCAATCAGAGGCGTCTTCCTCCTCCTCCTCCTGTGAGATCGGCAAGTACAACTATGGTCAAGCATAACACCAAGTCCGCCAAGGTCAACTTGATGAATGCAGCTCAGGCAGAGGACTCGTCAGATGTCATCATGGGTAACCTTCTTGTTAATGATATTCCTGCTAAAGTTCTTTTTGACACTGGTGCATCGCATTGTTTCATCTCGAGACCATTTGTTTCTAAGCATGAGTTTCCTTTACAAGGTTTGCCTAGACAGTTATCCGTTGTTTCTCCGGGTAAATTCATGAATGCAAGCGCTATGGCCCCAGATGTTACTATCACGTTGGGCGATTACAAATTTCTTTCTTCTCCGGTGGTTCTTGATAACTCGGATATTGATCGTATTCTCGAAATGGATTGGCTTTCTAAGCACAAGGTGCATCTTGATTGTGCAGCCAGGCAGATTCAATTGACTCATTCGTCTGAGGATGCAATTATCTTTGCCGCTCGTGATGATACCATCCGTCTATTTTCTCTCAATGAGAAGGGTGAACTGGATGCTATCTCGCAAATTCCAGTCGTTTGCGAATATCAAGACGTCTTTCCAGAAGAGCTTCATGGAGTGCCTCCGCACCGGCCAGTTGAATTCTTCATTGATCTTGAGCCTGGCATGGAACCAGTGTACAAGCGTCCTTACAAGCTCGGACCTGAAGAGTTGAAGGAGCTGAAGAAGCAACTCGATATTCAAGAGAGAATGGGTCTCATCCGGCCTAGTTCTTCTCCGTGGGGTTGTGGTGTTCTTTTTGTGAAGAAGAAGGATGGGACGGACCGACTTTGTGTTGATTACCGTCCATTGAACAAGAAGACTATCAAGAACAAATACCCACTTCCCAACATCAACGAGCTGTTCGAACAACTCAAAGGTGCCCAAGTATTCTCCAAGCTTGATCTTCATATGGGTTATCATCAGATTCGAATCCGTGAGCAAGATATTCCCAAGACGGCTTTCAGGACAAGCTATGGTTCATATGAATACACTGTCATGTCTTTTGGCCTCATCAACGCTCCTCCGACATTCTCTCGCATGATGAACTTCATCTTCAACGCCTACACCAATGACTTCGTTTTGGTCTATCTCGACGACATTCTGGTTTTCTCGAAGAACAAGGAAGATCATGCCAAGCACTTGCGTTTGGTACTCGATAAGCTGAGGGAACACAAGTTCTACGCCAAGTTCTTCAAGTGCGAATTTTGGCTTGATGAGGTTCTTTATCTTGGTCATATCATCTCTGCCAAGGGCATTGCAGTGAATCCTGAGAAGGTGTCTGCAATTGTGAATTGGGAACCTCCTCAGAACGTGAAGCAAATTCGTAGCTTCCTCGGTCTCGCAAGCTACTAACAAAGATTCATTGGAAACTTTTCTAAGATCGCGAAGCCTCTCTCAAATCTTCTCCAGAAGCACGTCAAGTATGTTTGGTCTCCGGAGTGTGACATTGCTTTCAACACTTTGAAAGAGAAATTGGTCACCGCTCCAGTTCTGACTCCGCCTGATGAATCCAAGCCGTACGAGGTCTTTTGTGATGCCTCTCTCCAAGGTCTTGGCGCAGTGTTGATGCAAGAGAAGAAAGTTGTGGCTTATACCTCTCGCCAGTTGAAGCCCAACGAGAAGAACTACCCCACTCATGATCTCGAGTTGGCGGCAGTTGTGCATGCTCTTTTGACTTGGAGACATCTCTTATTGGGAAGAAAAGTGGACATCTTCATTGACCACAAGAGTCTCAAGTACATCTTCATTTAGCCTAATCTCAACCTCAGGCAGACTCGATGGATCGAAATGATTCAAGAGTATAATCCGAGTATCGAGTATACTCCAGGCAAGGCCAATGTGATTGCTGACGCATTGAGCAGGAAGGCTTATTGCAACAGTCTGATTCTCAAGCCTTATCAACCCGAACTTTGTGAAGCTTTCCGCAAACTTAATCTGCAAGTTGTCCCTCAAGGTTTCCTCGCCAACCTTCAAGTCTCTCCTACCTTGGAAGAACAGATTCGCCAAGCTCAGCTTCTTGATGCTATGGTAAAAAAGGTGAAGATTGGGATTGTCAAGAGTCAACCCAAGTACAAGTGCTACCGCCTTGATGACAAGGATACTCTCTTCTTCGAGGATCGTATTGTTGTGCCCAAAGGTGACCTTCGTAAAGTGATCATGAACGAGGCTCACAATTCCCTCCTCTCCATCCACCCTGGGAGCACGAAGATGTATCAGGACCTCAAACAGGCTTATTGGTGGACTCGAATGAAGCGCGAGATTGCTCAGTTCGTGAATGAATGTGATGTCTGCAGAAGAGTGAAGGCAGAACACCAAAGGCCAGCTGGTCTCCTCCAACCTCTTGCCATTCCAGAATGGAAGTTTGACCACATTGAGATGGACTTCGTGACTGGGTTTCCAAAGTCCAAACGTGGCAATGATGCTATATTCGTTGTCATCGACAAACTCACTAAAGTGGCTCACTTTCTGCCTATCAAAGAGTCAATCATTGTAGCTCAATTGGCGGAACTCTATACCTCTCGAATTGTCTCTCTGCATGGTATTCCACAAGTGATCTCTTCAGACCGTGGCACATCTTTACCTCCAAGTTTTGGGATTCTTTTCAGAAGGCCATGGGCACCAACATCCGCTTCAGCACAACTTTCCATCCTCAAACTAGCAGTCAAGTCGAGCGTGTCAACCAGATTCTTGAAGATATACTCAGGGCTTGTGTGATCTCCTTCGGCATGAAGTGGGAGCATTGTCTTCCATATGCTGAATTCTCCTCCGGTGGTCATTTCTACCTTTCTTTCGTGTGTGGGGATTAAACATTTCCGGATTGGACCGAGACTTGCCAAGCGGCCTTAGTTTACTACCGGTAGACCGCCTGTCAAGTTTCGTACCATTTGGACTTCGTTTGATACTCCAACGGTTAACCGAGGGACCGAAAAGGCCTCATGTGTGTTGCAGCCCAACACCCCTCCATTTTGGCCCAAAACCCACCAAAACCCTCTCCATCATCTAGAGCGTTCGATCACGATCGCGTGGCCGAAAACCGCACCTCATTTGGGCTCTCCTAGCTCCTCCTATGCCTATAAATTGAACCCCCACGAAAAATCCGGATCTCTCCCCCGTCCAAACCCTAAAATCGCCCCGCCGCCACCGGACACGTCCGGCCGCCGCCGGACGAAGTCACCGCCGCCACCCGCGGCCACTGGCAGAGCGCCACGTGGCGCCGCCATCGCCTCCACCGCCGCGGCCCGCCCGGCCGGCAAGTCCCCCGACGACTCCGGCGACCTCCTGCTACAGTGCTCCGGCGGACCTCGTAAATCGCGCCCAGATCCCGATCTGGATCTAGATCTCTGTTGACTTTCTCCCGAAACCCTAGGCCATATTACCATGTTTATCGTGCCGTAACTTTGCATCCGTAGCTCTGTTTTGGGCATATAGCATATCAAAATGTTCATCTCGGAGAGCACATCATTTCATCTCATTGCATCATTTTCATTTGAGCTCATCTTGGTGCCAGAAATGCTGTTAGAAGAATGCTATTTGAGATAATTGTCAGATCTGCTGCTCCAATTAGATATTTGTCATTTTTTCCATGATTATTGTGTGCATGATATGCCCCTAAGCTCTTCATGAGTTTTGTTATATGTTTTGCCATCTATTCAGAGGTGCAACCCATGTATTTTTATGATGTGTGTGGTGACTAGCATAAGCTTGCAAAGTGAGGCATTTGTTAATGCTGATTTCAGGGACTTAGCATTTCCACTAAGTCCTTGACCTGTTCATCTCATATGGCCATATGTTCATGTTGTTTCCTAGCGATCCGTGCCTCTTTTGAAGATGATCAGTAAGGATGTTTTGTTAATCTTGTAGTGCTCTATCCATCCATGTCTTTGTTTGCAATTATGGAGCACCCTAGCTTGAGTCAATCAAGCTCTACTTTTGTCATTTCGTGAATCTGGGCAGATTGTCTACTTGTTAGCGATTTTGCCGAGGATGTTGTAGTTGATCCGTGCATGATATGTTATTGTTCTTGCCATATCTAGCTTGTATTTTGTGTATTCTTGATGGGTGTATGCTTAGATTATCATGACTTGCTCTGTAGTGAGTGCATCGAGCTCGTAAACATGCCTACTTGATATCGGTTTCAGCATGCTCCAGTTTTCACTAAGTCTGAGAACTGATTATGTTTTTGCCATGTTCACATGCTTGCAAATGTGTTTCCTGATCCCTGTTGGCTCAAGGTCACTAAGGGCTTTTGTTAAGCTCTTTGAGTAGCTCCATGCCATGCTTTACTTTGCCATGTTCAGGTCCTGTAGCATATTGCTTTCATGCTCCAAAGAGTGCTATCTGATCTGAAATTCCAGACAAGTGTTAATTTCACTAAGTCTGAAATCTGTTTACCAAATGCATTTTTGCCATGCTTGTTTGAACCTGTTAATGGATTGATTGGCCGTAGCTCAGTGCTAGTCTTTTGTTAAGCATCATGAATGGATCCCTGCCATGTATTTTGATGCCATATTTGAGTGTTGTAGCATGTTAATCTTGTTGCATTTAGATGGCTACTTGCTGTAAATCGCAGAACGTGGTCATATTTGAATTGCTTGCCATTTCCAAACCGTAACTCCGATTCCGGCGTTCTTTATATTGTTTTCAAGCGATTTCATCTCATATTTCCAGTGGCACACTTGGATTTCCAAGTTGAGGCCAGGTTTATTCATTCCTTGTCAAATCTTGCATATGCATCCCTTATTGCATCTCGCATAGCATACCATGTTTGCATCATGTTGTTTGAGTTTGCACGTGGTTGATTGTGCTCCGTTTGCTTGTTTGTCTTGTTTGGTTAGAGCCAGGAGACGAGTTCGCTAACAAGGAGCCTGTTGAGTTTGCTTTCGAGGATCCAGTCAACTCTGACAACGTTGCAGGCAAGATGATCATACCCTCAAAATCACTACTATCTTTGCTATGCTAGATGCTCGCTCTTTTGCTATGCCTATGCTACGATGCCTACCACTTGCTTATCATGCCTCCCAAATTGCCATGTCAAACCTCTAACCCACCATGTCGTAGCAAACCGTTGATTGGCTATGTTACCTCTTTGCTTAGCCCCTCTTATAGCGTTGCTAGTTGCAGGTGAAGATTGGAGACCGTTCCTTATTGGAACATTATTTACTTGTTGGGATATCATTATATTGCCTTGTTATCTTAATGCATCTATATACTTGGTAAAGGGTGGAAGGCTCGGCCTCTCGCCTAGTGTTTTGTTCCACTCTTGCCGCCCTAGTTTCCGTCATATCGGTGTTATGTTCCCGGATTTTGCGTTCCTTACGCGGTTGGGTGATAATGGGAACCCCTTGATAGTTCGCCTTGATTAAAGCTTTTCCAGCAATGCCCAACCTTGGTTTTACCATTTGCCACCTAGCCTCTTTTTCCCTTGGGTTTCCGGAGCCCGAGGGTCATCTTATTTTAAGCCCCCCCCCTCCCCGGGCTAGTGCTCCTCTGAGTGTTGGTCCAACCGAGCGATGTCCGGGGCTACCAGGGGCAACTCTGGGCTGGCCTACCCGACGTCTGGCTCATCTGAGTGTGCCCTGAGAACGGGATATGTGCAGCTCCTATCGGGATTTGTCGGCACATTCAGGCGGTGTTGCTGTATTTGTTTTAACCTGTCGAAGTGTCTTGAAGAACCGGGATACCGAGTCTGATCGGAATGTCTCGGGAGGAGGTCTATTCCTTCATTGACCGTGAGAGCTTGTCATGGGCTAAGTTGGGACTCCCCTGCAGGGATTTGAACTTTTGAAAGCCGTGCCCGCGGTTATGGGCAGATGGGAATTTGTTAATGTCCGGTTATAGATAATTTGAACCTTAACTTATTTAAAATGTATCAACAGTGTGAGTACCATGATGGTCTCTTCTCGGCGGAGTCCGGGAAGTGAACACGGTGTTGGAGTAATGCTTGCGCGGGTTGTCCTTTAGTTACTCGCTCGCGCTTTGCCTCCTCTTCTCGCTCTCTTTTGCGAACAGGTTAGCCATCATATATGTTAGTCGTTTGCTGCAGCTCCACATATTTTCCTTGCCTTACCTATTAAGCTTAAATAGTCTTGATCGCGAGGGTGCAAGATTGCTGAGTCCCTATGGCTCATAGATTACTTCCAAACCAGATGCAGGGCCTGATGTTTCCGCTCCAGATGGCGCGCTTGAGCTCAAGTGGGAGTTCGACGAGGACTCTCAACGATACTACGTGTCTTTCCCTGATGATCAGTAGTGGTGCCCAGTTGGGGTGATCGGGACCGTGTCGCATGTTGGGTTATCTTTTATTTTGGCGCCGTAGTCGGGCCATGAGTGTTTGAATGTTGTAATGTTATTTATGTACTTTGATTAACGTGGCGAGTGTAAGCCAACTATGTACCTTCCCCTTTTATTATCTATATTACATAGGATGTTGTGATGATTGCCTAACTTGCGACATTGCTTTCAATGCGGTTATGCCTCTAAGTCGTGCCTCGACACGTGGGAGCTATAGCCGCATCGAGGGCGTTACATTAGGCCCAACTTAGAATTCTCGTTAGCATCAATAAACCCTAGATGGTAAACCCAACATAGGTGGCAATAGAGCCAAGTGATTAGTGTCAAGTGATTAGGCCCAACCTAGGGTGCCTCGTCATCGATAAACCCTAAATGATGAACACTTAACTTGGCTTCTATAGGGTGCCTCGGTGTTGATGAGAACCTAAATGATGTACGCTTAGGCTTTTAGGGTGCCTCGGCGTCGACAAAACCTAAATGATGAAAGCTTAGGCTTTTAGGGTGCCTCGACGTCGACAAACCCTAAATGATAAA
Source organism: Triticum aestivum (assembly GCF_018294505.1). Classification (NCBI taxonomy): domain Eukaryota; kingdom Viridiplantae; phylum Streptophyta; class Magnoliopsida; order Poales; family Poaceae; genus Triticum; species Triticum aestivum. The sequence goes on from NC_057812.1 coordinate 96,784,319, forward strand.
ACCTTGGCTTTTAGGGTGCCTCGGTGTCGATAAGAACCTAAATGATGAAAGCTTAGGCTTTTAGGGTGCCTCGGCGTCGACAAACCCTAAATGATAAAAACTTAGCTTTTAGGATGCCTCGGTGTCGACAAACCCTAAATGATGTAGTTTTGAATTATGAACGTAGGATATGTTGTCATCATCATCGGACGACGAAAGTCTCCCGGCGGAGTGCGACTGGTGCCACAACGATCGAGGTCTGTGCGACATGCCTCACCTGGACGATGATCGGCGCTTCAGCATTAAGCTCGAGGAGACCTTCGAAGTTGAAACGGTACACAACGACGACAAGTGTTATTTTCATAATTAAGCATGACTTTAACTATTTCAATGTGTAATTTTCATCTTTTACAATTCGAGTATAGCTTATCCCATGCCATGCAAGACGCTATGTGTTGGAGAGGATGGATTTTGAAGACCATGAAATTTCTGAAACAAAGAAAATTCACCTAAGGACTCATCACGATGTGGACTTTGAAGTAAATCTATATAATTCTGAGAGCGTAACCCATTTTGGTTGCAAAAATTGGGAAGCATTTTGCAAGATGTATGATTTTGATGAGGGTATGCTTATCACCATGGATCTTGATAATCCTGACATCAACCAAGACAATATGGACATTTGGGTCCTTGTTGATACGCCTCCAGTTCTACCGCTATATGAGTTTCTCAAACATAGTTATTAGCTAATTTATATTGTTTATTTCAAAATAGTTGACAGCTTATTTCCATTGACAGCTTATTTTTATTGTTCAAAGAATGTGCGGGAGATGGTAAACAAAACCCACTACACCGATGGCTCCGAATTAACAACTTACAAGGAGAAAAATCATTTGGTCGGATTTTGTACTGACATTGAAAATTACAATATCTACAATCAAACTCCTCAACATTATGGTAAATACGTGCCACTAGTGCATGTGTTCAACTACGGTAACTACCATGGAGATACCCTGGTAAGATTTTTACTATTACGACATCTGTGCATCTTTTGCATACTTCTAAAACTAGTACATCATTGCTAACTATGAAGTTATTACTATGTTTTTCAACAGAAAATCCCAGAGAATTGTGTGCCTTATATGATGTATCTAAAAGGTAGTGTTAATGTTTTAAACATACAGCCAGGTCGTCCTACGAATCTCAACTGTCCATACGAGATTTCTAAAAGAAGTGGAGACATGAAAATCAAAGGATGGAAAAAATGTATGGACAATCGTAAGGAGCTTCTTGGAAGCAAAAGAAAGCGAAGCGCAAGAATTGGAGACAAGATGTTCTCCATTCTCCATAATGGAGAGTCAGGGTCTATATTGTTTTATGCTATTTTAGCTTAAATAGGGTATTTAGGTCCTGCCTAATACTGATGATCATGTGCTAAGAACAATTAAGTAGGGTTAGTTCGAAGACTATCAAGATGATGATCGTATGACTTGTTATGAATAACGAGTAGAAGTTGTATGATGATAATTAGTAGGACTTGTTAGGATTAGTATTACTTCCGACAAACTCGATACTCGCAGTCTCGAGACTTGTAATGTTTTATCTTTGTTCGGTCTTTTGAATTCGGAGACTAATATGATGAATTGTATTTGAAGACTAATCTTCTATTGTATTCGATGAATCTACTGTTGTTGTGTGCTACTGTCTATATTCTGTCAAATAATATATTTTATAACATGTGCAAAAATCAGAAAAGTAAAAAAATAAAACCTAATATTCATACTAATGGCGCATCATTACAGAGTGCGCCATTAGTATGCCAAGTATACTAATGGCGCATCCATCCGCAGTGCGCCATTAGTGTGCCAAAGCACATGGTTAAATATGGCCCCTGGAAGGCACACTAATGGTGCATGGTGTTATATACTAATGGCGCACTGGATGGTGCGTCATTAGTATACCAGATACTAATGATGCACCAGTGATGCGCCATTAGTAAAAATTACTAGTGGCATGCTACTAATGGCGCACCGGTGATGCGTCATTAGTAGGCAAAACCGGTGCGTCATTAGTAGGCCTTTTCCTAGTAGTGCCTTGCCGGTGGAAGGGCTCTGTTTTAAAATGTTTTTTTGAGTTTTGTTAGGGTTTGTCATTCTCAGGAAGACGAGACGACGACAACTCTCTAAAGATGGAGTAAGTTTCTTTCCGCCTAGCCCATGTCTCGGTGATGTGTCTAGCATCGTTGGTGGGCATGTGGAGGTGTCTCCGGGCAGATATGTCCTTGGTGGATTTGCTCGGATCTGCTCATATTTCGTCCACGTTGGTGCGTCTTCAGGTTCAATCCTTCCGATCTACGCTGCTCTTCATCGGTGGTGGTTGCTATTCTGCTGCGCTGGTCCTACGGGGGCTTAGCACGACGACTTTCCGACTATCTATTATAACAAATTTTGCCTGATTCCGGTGAGTGAGGGGCAATGACGGCGGCATGCCTTCGGCTCACTTCAATGCCTATAATCGTCGCTAGTTGGTCTACACATCTGGATGTAATTTTTATTATTTCTGACGGCGGCATGCCTTTTTTTTAGGCTCATCTTTTTTTTTCTCTTGGGACAACAGCTTCAGGTTGTGTACTGTTCCGTTGGTCGCGTGGTCTAAACTTTTCTTCCGCTCAAAACACAAATCGCTACGTACTTTTTTTCTCTTCGGCCCCGTTGTCACCCAAAGTCGCTACTTATCTTCCGCTCAAAAAACAAATCGCTACTTTTATTTTCTTTAGAGGCCCAGCTTAGCTAGTGGACCGAGGGCGAGGGTGGCCCAGCGAGCGTTCAGCTGCTGGTGCGCCGGAAACGAGCAGACCGATCTGTTCGCCTTTATTTAGTACCACACCGCAAGCTTGGTAGGCAACTTGGCTGCTTAAATACGCTGGCACTGACCCAATTGTCACCAACGATGCGGTCACGAATCAGTTAGCGCTGATCTAACGGGTCTGCGGAGGTAAAAGGCCGACGTATGTCTATTCGGTTCGCCTAAGTCTAATACGATCGTCAGATCCGTGTAGACGTACATGGTTGGTCTTTTTGTTTTTCCAGATCATTTTGATTTTTTTATCTCTCGCTTCTTCAAAAATGATGACTTTTCTTCTTTCATATGATATATTGCCTACTTTTTAGCACCTTTTTTCTAGCTTCTCTCAATTATGCTTTTATTTTTTTTCTCTTAGCTCTGCCAGTTCAGTCGCTTCTCTTATTTTTTTAAGAACACTCTTAAATTTTTTCCTCTTTCTTCTCCGAGTCATGTTTTTGTTTATTCAAATTATTTTGATTATTTTTTTTCTCTCGCTTCCCCCAAAAATTTATGATGATTTTGATTTTTTTTCCCTCTTCTCCCCCAATAACTTATGATGATATATTTTTTCAAATTTTTTCCTTGCTCCACCCAATTGCGTAAATCCAACAGTGTGACGCTATAAGTATGGACGAGAACCTTTCTTTTCTCTAGCTTCTCCTAACTATGCAGATCCCACGGTACGATGCAACAAGCTTGGACGAGCAACATATGTTTTCCCCTGCCTTCTTTCTTCGTAGTGGTTCGGTGTTCTCTTTTTCATTCATCAAGATAATTTCAGTTTTGAAAAAACTGAGTCCGTGCCACGTCTTCTTTTCTCTTGCTTCTCCCAATCACATAGATCTAGTGGTGCTATTCAACAAGCAAACCCCGTGGATCCTGTGATGCGATGCAACAAGTATGGATGAGCAACATATATCTTCCCCTACCTTCTTTCTTCGCAGTGGTTCGGTGTTCTCTTTTTCATTCATCTAGATAATTTCAATTTTGAAAAAATGAGTCCGTGCCACCTCTTCTTTTCTCTTGCTTTTCCCAATCCCGTAGATCCTGTGGTGTAATTCAAGAAGCAAACCCCATAGATCCTGTGGTGTGATGCAATAAGTACGGACGAGCAACATATGTTCTCCCCTACCTTCTTTCTTCGTAGTGGTTCGGTGTTCTCTTTTTCATTCATCAAGACAATTTCAATTTTGAAAAAATGAGTCCGTGCCACGTCTTCCTCTCTTGCTTCTCCCAATCCCATAGATCCAGTAGTGCGATTCAACAAGCAAATCTCGTAGATCCTATGGTGCGATGCAACAAGTATGGACAAGCAATGAATACTTTATTGGACCTTCTCTTCTTCGCCATGGCCCGTCAGTGTCAGGTTTTTTTTTTCATCCATACAGATGATTTCATTTTTGAAAAAAACAAATGCACCACCACATCTCTTTTCTCTCGCTTCTCCAAACCGCGTCGATCAACGGGTACAATGCAACGAGTATGGACAATCGACAAACCCAACGAGCGAACGTGCGGCACTCGTCTCTCGGCGTGACAGCTTGGCACCGTCTGATTGATCAAGTCATGTTGCTCACGTAGGCTCAGAAAAGCGAGGATACGAAGACGTCGGGTTATGCATGTGTCGTGGAGTACTACAATCCTTTATTATAAAGATTCACCGAAAGTACAAAGCACCTCAAACATAATAAAGATTCACCAGAGGTTCATGGACCACCGAACAACCATTGCCGCTCCAGAACGAGCCGCCGACGCGCTGCTGTCGCTGCTCCCATACCGGAGCCGGCCTGACCTCCTCAATGACAGTCGATAAGTCTTCGTGCACGTGCCCCTAAGACCTAGCCCCCGGAGCCGCAATCGTCGCCGTTGAATTCTTAAATCGATCTGAAGAATCAAACACCAAATGTCATCGTTGCATACGCACGACGAGAAACCCTAACCTCGTCGCCCGAAGGAGCTAGCAGGAATCTATACAGGAGCTCCGTCTAACCCGTCCCAACAGATGAACTTAAGGAGGATCAGAGTCCAAATGACTAACTCGAAGAAGGAGCGCCACCATCCGTTCAAAAGCTGCCCTTGCGAGGACTAAAACCCTACCGATCAACTAGCGGGAGCCGATACACCAGGATTCTCCTCCCCGCCACCGGCCGCTAGAGCAACAGGTGAAGGAGGGCGAATCCACGAGCTCGACGGCGGAGATCGAGGGGAGGAAGGCTTTCCCAATTCTTCTTGGGAGTTGGGAGAGAGGAAAGAAAAATCACCTAGGTGGCTCAATCTTTTTTTTTTTGCCGGTGACCTAGGTGGCTCAATCTATTCCTGGTCAACCTAGGCGACTCGGGCTGCGGCCTTCTCATGTACTCTACGCTCGTGGCATATATGAAGAGAAAATAGGAAAATAACACCTACAAGTCATTAAGCATCGAAAATAGTGATATTTGCACTAAAAAAAGAGAATAGTGATATTTTCTACTGCACGAGGCCCATACACAGTGACTGGGATGAAACAACCACATATAGTCCAACATTTCATTGAGGATTTACATATACTCGCAGCAGAGGATGTCTATACGGCATAAATAATGGAGGAAATGGATTCAGAATACTGATGAGTGAAATTTCACATTTCCTGGCCAAGGCAACACTGCTCGAGCATTACAAACCCTTCATTTTTTTTCCTCCACCAGCTCAATGCAGCGGTGAAGTACGAATTGAACAGGATTTAACAAGCACAACATCTGATTTTCATCCTCACCGCCGCCTTTCTCGAGTTCCGATTGAATCCCTGTAATAATTAATCTTAGTGGGATCAGCCACTCTGAGTACACGGCTCGTATTTTTTCATCCCGCAACATTTTGGCTGATCTGGATCCTAATGATAAAAAAAGGGAAAACTTCTGTTAACACATAAAATGTTGGTCGATTCCAGGATTCGCTCTGCCAAGAGCAATACATCACGGGTTTGCAAGAACAGTTACCTCTTGAATCTATTATCAGAATCAATCTGAGCAAGTTCAGAGCAGATAATACCTGCTTACAGACAGAGAATGGGGACCACATCAGATTGTTTTATAGGCATAAAGTATAGAATACTAGCTAAGTGAAATTAGCAGGACAAGAACAGGAAAATAAAAGCAGTTTATCAGCACTTTTGAAAACGCATGCTTGGAGAAATGACGTCAATGCTCAAAATATCATCATAGACAGTGGACTGGGCACCCCTCAAAAAAAAGGACAGTGGACTGGGAACTGTTTTATCCTTACTGCCTACTGTAGGTGCTATCAACTGCTATCTCTGATCATTTTCCTTTTCATCTCCCTTTAAATGCAGACTTTTCCACCAAGCGTGATGTGAAATATTCTGGGCCAAGCTGGAAGGATTTAAGGAGGCTATCAAGGAGGCGTGGAGGTGCAGTCCAGCAACCGCTGACCCCTACAAGCGTTCTGGATCACTCTTTTTAGAAACGCGGCAAGCGATTGCCAACGCAGTGATTCTGCGTTTAGATGCTGCTCAGCACTCAAGGCTTCAGTTCCCGGCGGAAATATGGTTGAGAAGATCCTTGAAGCTTCCATTCTCGGCTTGTCTTCGCTGGAACGCACGATTGCCTGACGGTGTTCTAGATTGCAGTGGCTACAGGAAGGAGATGCTAACACCAAACTTCTACACATAGTAGCCAATGTGAGAACTTAATCAAGCTCTCATCTCCCTGGTCTCCAAGAGCTCTGACGCCATGAGGTAGGAGATTACCACACGATTAGCTTAGTACATAGCTTCTCTAAGTTGTTGGTGGTGCGGCTTCAGCCCCACAGTGAGCTTGTTAGTGCAAAGCAATCAGCGTTAAGCCGTTAATTAAGGGTCACGATCTGCATGATAACTTGATCCTGGTCCGGTAAGTTGCGCACAAACTTCATAAACGAAAGGCTAAAGGTGCTTCTTAAGCTCAATATTTCCCGCGCCCCTCCTAGTATTTCTTGTTTGAGATCCTACGTCCGAAAGGATTTAGGGATAGCTGGAGAACTTAGATCGCCATTCCCCTCTCTTCTGCCAGCACCCGTATCGTCGTGAATGTAAGTGTGGGGCCAAGGTAGTGCATGCTTGTGGTTTGCATCAAGGTGACCCAATCACCCCCTCCTCGTCATTGGATGGAGGCGTTGACAGCCATGGTTATCAAGGAAGAATCAGCGGGCATCATTAGTTATATGCCGGGCTGTTCTCCGCTTCAGAGGCTCTTGATTTACGCTGATGATGTGGTCCTCATCAGGCCAACTTCTCTTGACTTTGCCTTCGTCAGAGAAGCTTTGCCAATTTTCGGTATGGCCTCTGGTCTCTGTATCAATTATGTCAAACCATCAACGATCCTTATCAGATGAGAGGAGCAAGAACAACTTCTGGTTGCTTCAGCCTTACCCTGCCAGATTGGGAATTTCCCTTGCAAACATTTGGGATTGCAACTCTCAGTAGGTTAGCTTACCAGTCTGAGTGGCACCCTATCCTAGACAAAGGTGCCAAAATCACAAGGACAAAGTGGTGGAAGCTCAAAGGGGAAGCACAGCAAACCTTAAGGAGAGGATGATTGCAGAAGGACCATGGGGTGAAGAAGGAACAGCAGATAGCATGTGGGTGAAGATGGCTTTTTGCATTTGGAAGGTAGCTAGGGAGGTACTTGGGGTGACGAAAAAGGTAAGAAGCAAGAACTTAAAGCCACGTGGTCGTGGAAAAAGGATGTCGAGGCTATCAAGGAGGGGGAGTGCTACAAAAGTTGGCACCATGAGCACTAGCAACATGGAGGAATACAGAGAGGCCAAGATAACAATTTTTACCCAAATCTCTGCTTACTTATTCACCCAAACCAGGTCAATCTGGTCTTTGCAGTCTTCAAACATACTAAATTTACACAACTAATCCTCTATCATAAGTCACTCGCAGACGAATGTCATTGACACACGGCAACTTTCTGTGAAAAATAAACTGAAGCACGAAAGTTGCCATGCTTGCCAACTAAAGTTGCCATCCTCGCGTCACTAAACTTGCCGTCGAAAACGTTCGGAGTTGCCCTGTGCTCATACCTGACGTGTCACACTTATCAGGGTCCTTAAATTTGTCCACCCAGCTTATGCCTATTTAGTGTTTTATTGACTTGCTTTCACCTATTTTTGTGTCTAACTTTCAACAGCAAATTATAAAGTAAGCATAACACAGCATAGTTTAGCAACCACAAACTGAGCCAGCATTTAGGAAAAGATGTGCTGCTGGTGTGTTACGTATTTGAGTTTGTGCAATGAAGACACTGACGTCCAATTACTGATTTGAGGAAGCTAACCCACCAACTTTTCAACGTTGAGCAATCAAGGCTTCCCACCAACCACCTCTGTGTACAGCTTTAAACACAGCAAGGAACAAAAGAAAAGGGTACCTCTTCACTGTGATCACGAAGACAAGGAGGACCACCTTCTGGAGGCCTCAAGATCAGCTCCACTAACTCAAGCACCTGAGAAGCCCAAGGTGGTGATTCCCCAGCATCTTGTGATCGATCAGATCCATTAACCTGATCAGCTCGACGGCTCTCTCTCGAAACTTCATTCTTCACCAGATCTAAAAGAATTGCAGTCTGAAAGAACAATAAACAAAGTAAACATAAGCCAGGATTTGAAGGATGGAGTTCAAAAATGAAGTTCATATCAACAAGAAACATGTCCAATAAGATAAGGCTGCATGAAGGAACTGAGAAACTGGAGTCCATAATGCTGTAGTATGATTATTTATTTATTCTCTCTTTTGCCTACATATACATCTCATGCATCGACAAGTTGGTGCTCTCAAACATTCCAAAGAATAGTGGATATGAGAAGTTCTCTTACCAAGGAGGGGAACATACTATTCTCGATGAGGGCCTGTAAGATATCAAATCTCTGAGTGGATGGCACCGCTGAAATAACCTGATAGGATTTATAGTGAACACATGTACATGTTAAAAAAAAGGGACAGTGCCACAGTAGACTACAGACTACAGAGGGTTATGCAAAATTTGAATACAACCAATTTTGCTGTATTACTATGTCATGAGCATAAAATGGCAACAATTAAATTTTCATATTTATTCCACAAGAAATTACATGAAATGAATTTATGATCTATTGTGAACGAAAAATAATGAAAACAGAAGCTTGGCAGACTAAATAATATTCTCTTTGCACACACAATGTGAATTTTAAGATACATACCCTTTTCAGGGCAGAAAAGGCTTTCTTCCGCATCAATGTATCTGGGGCAGCTATCATGACTCTTTCAATGGCCTGTGGAAATACTTATAATGTTAATACAATATTTGCGAATGTATCAACTCATCTCTAAGAAAGTGCAAACATTACCTTGAGTGTGGCAAAAATTTGAGTGGAATACGGGAAATCTACATGATCGTTGGTTTCCTCACTACACTTATCATCAACTAGAGTCAACAATAAGTCCAGACTGTGAGATTTGATTGCCCATGAGTAATTAACTGAAGACAAGACGTATCTAAACATGTTAATTGCTTCCCATTTCCTAATACAATTGTCTTGAACTTCTTTCAGAGCTGATTCAAACTCTGCTCCAGCATATTTTGACATGTCATCGTGCATAGATGTCCACACAACTGTAAGAGAGCTCAAGAATGTGACCAAACAGCTTCTAAATAATAGTGGAAGTGATGTGATAGGAAAGATTATCAAACCTACAAGACTTGCACCGTCCATAGCAGAAGAAAAGCAGTCCAGAAAATTGTCGTCCTCTTCTACATCATTTCGCAGACATATGCATCAGTTAGCAATGAAGCAAACATAATATACAACTATTCCAAGGAACCAGAAAAATGGGAATAATTTGGATGAGTCACCTTTAGAAAGCTTAGTGGTGGTTGAGGTCACATCATTACCAGTTAAAAGACCCAAATAGGTGAAGCCGCAAAACATAAGAAATTTAGAATATTGAAGAACAACTGAACCACAAGTAGATAGAATATTCTGATGTTTGCTTTCTGATGATACAAGAGCCTGCAAAAGAGCCTTGTATATCAAAGTGATGAACATACATGGATATTCTAGAAATAACATCCATTTTGTACTCACTATGTTTTGAAGGGCGTATAGACCAAGTATAGAACATAACTCTTCCTTCCTGTGGTTTACCTTTTAGTGAACAAAAAAAAACTCAGAATCAATAGAACAAATGAGATGGTCAACAGAATTGTATTTAAATCAACAAACCATTGTTTTGCACATTTCTTGTATAGCATTGCCAATACGGAGGGCTGCACTGAACAGATCAACAGTACTCATTCTATGTTCCCCATCATATTCTGATAAATTAGCATGCATAACTCGAAGGATGGCAGGAAGTACGACCTTTACTTGCTCAATATGTCTCCTCTGAATCAAAGTAAGCGCTAGTCGAAAGAACAATTAGCTATCAAGAACTCAAATCCATATGATGTTAATCAGTAAAAAAAATAGACGGCAGGTGTGCAACATATCTCTAGCATGTACTCCCTCCATTCCTGAAAAGTAGGCATAATTTTCTTTTGTCAAAATTCCTGGAAAGAAGGAGCAAGGGTAGTTTAGCACTAGGCCTCCCAAAAATACCCCTTCTCTATAATTTGTGCACTGGTGGACTAAACAATGGATGTAATTATCACTGCTCGTCAATCAGCCGTACATGGCCATGGTTCGATGAGGAGACGCTAAGTGTCCAGCCAGGATAATCTACAAATGATCTTGCTCATTAATGAGGGCTAGGTAAGATGGGAAACAATTCAGATGCACAGCACCTCCATGATCTTAGCAAAACAAAAAATTACGCCTTGTTCCTGGAGTGGAGGGAGTATATATCTAACCTATCCTATGTACAGACAGAATGTAAGGAGGGTATCAGACTGAAGTTTCAAGGCAAGAAACTGTTGCCAATTAGCAGAACAAATAATTAATGTGGAATCTGTAGAAGTGTTAATATAAGATAATGTACATACTGCTGGCAAGCCCATCTAGTAGAATAACAAGGTATGCTGATCCATTAAATGCCACTGGTGTATCTAATGCCTGCATCAACATAAAGGTAATAGTATGAACAAAATGGGTGAGCAGGTAACAGTAAAGAACTGAGCATCAGCTAGAGAGAAAGAAAAGGATGATGATATTAGCATTTTAAGAATATGAGAAGCTGCTTAAGAATGACTGGGTGCTAAAGCCCAGTGCACCAGATACTTCATAGATCTGGACACACAGCATCAATTCATAACCAAAGAGTTTAAAATTACCAGTGTCTCTTTAAGGAAAAGAAAAAACATATAAAGCAATCATCTCAGAGCCCAGGCAGGTATCAATCACATAAGTGCAGAAATCAGCATAGGCACAAAATTAAACACAGAATAGCTACGCCAAAATTTCACTCCCTTACAAAATCTACAGTCAGAACTTAGATTAAGTTTGTGCAGTGATGCTCCTACTTATCCCCCCCCCCCCTCCCCCCCAACCTTTTACAAACATATAATCTTCCATTGAAAGGGTAAAAGGAGCTTCAAGTTTCCAAGTGTGGGAACTGCTTATTTATTAATTACGGAACTGACCTCGCAGAGGATGCAGAGCATGTCCCTTGGGCTGCAATTCGATGCAAAGAACTCAATGATTGCTCTGGCAATGTCCCGGCAATTCCCCATCCGAGCACCCAGCTTCGCCACTGGCTTGGGAAGCTCTAGAGACAGCGCGTCAATGGCCATCTATCACAGCATAGCAGCGGAATCAGGAGGATAAAACGGAACGCAATTTCAGCGGCCGAAGACAAGAACAGTCGAAGGCACCGTGGCACTCTGTCGGACCTGATTCGAGGACGGGCGCGAGAGGAACGCGTGGACCTCGCGGAGCATCTGCTCGGAGAGCGCGGCGGACGCGTCGGCATCGGACGGGCTGAGGATCTCGGCGACGGCGGCAGCGGCTGCGTCGGAGGAGGCGGTGTCGCCGGACTCGAACGCCTGGAGCAGGGCAGGAGCTTACGGTTTGGGGGGGAGGCGTGGAGAAGTGCCGAGTTCGAGATGGTTAGTTGGGCGACCAGTTACCTCGGAGAGGGCGGCGAGTGCTTCCCGTAGGCGCGTGAGGGTTGGGCTGGAGGAGGGTGAGTCGCCGTCGGCGACGTCCACGGCGGCGGCGGAGGGTTCGTCCCTCGCCATGGAAGCTGCCGTGGGTGGGTTGGAAGGTGCAGTGGAGGTACGGCTGGGCCTGGGGTTGTCTGGTTACCGATCCGGGTTGGGCTCAACCAGGCCTATTCCTCAACTTGGGCTGCCTCGCGTCCAAAATCGCGCAGTTATCGCCTTTTCACTTTCCATGGGCCGTACGTGCTGGGCCCAAAATGTGCCCAATACGAAACGACATCGTTGCAGAGTTCGCGCAGGAAATCGATCATGGCACCGCAGGGATCGGATTCCAAACCCGAGTCGAGCAAACGCAGAGCTCACGGCCACGTACGCGCTTCCATCTATATATAGTCCACACGGCCCCATCGATCTCAACTCTCAAGCAACCTAGAAGCTAGAGAGATCGAAGCTGAATCTAAAGCTTCGTCGAGGACCCAAGTCTTGTACCTCGCCTTTGAGAAAAGATGCAGATCTTCGTGAAGACCCTGACGGGGAAGACGATCACGCTGGAGGTGGAGAGCAGCGACACCATCGACAACGTCAAGGCCAAGATCCAGGACAAGGAGGGGATCCCGCCGGACCAGCAGCGGCTCATCTTTGCCGGGAAGCAGCTCGAGGACGGCCGCACGCTCGCCGACTACAACGTGCAGAAGGAGTCGACGCTCCACCTCGTGCTCCGCCTCCGCGGCGGCCTCTCCATCAAGGTCAAGACGCTCACCGGCAAGGAGATCAAGGTCGACATCGAGCACACCGACACGGTCGACCGCATCAAGGAGCGCGTCGAGGAGAAGGAGGGCATCCCGCCCGTCCAGCAGAGGCTCATCTTCGCCGGCAAGCAGCTCGCCGACGACAAGGCGGCAAAGGACTACAATATCAAGGCCGGCGACGTGCTCCACCTCGTCCTCGCCCTCAGGGGCGGTGCCTGCTACTAGATACATACAGTCTTGGGTTTTACCTACGAGAGCTTGAACTATCTAGCTAGGGTTTAGCTGTAGTTTTTATAATTTGTTAAGTACTGTAATTGTTTTTTACGAACATTGTTACGTAATGGTTTTGGGGCTATATAACTGTGGTTGGAAGTTTATGAATATTGTTTGAGTCCTTTACATGTAAGCTGCAATGCTGTATCTCTGCATCTTTTTGCTACCCAAACACTGCTCTCATTGCATGCCGAAATGAGAAGCGAAGATATGAATATTTTTTTTGGCCAAAAATAGCCTTGCGTGACTTGCACTAATCGAACAGAACCTATCATATATGAATAGGGAAACACTTCTTCTAGATCGACTGATCTTTACACCGTCTCGGCGTCTCCCCTCGGACACAAAAATCTCTCTTCTACCTTTTTTCTCACCCCACCAAACTGCCGCATGGTGATTTGCGTGATGACGTGAACCAAAGGCCAATGCTAGGAAACTGAAGATGAATAAATTCAAGTTCCTGTGTATTGTGAGTGTGATTTATATGGCTTATAGTAGTTGTTGCCAGCCTGGTTCAGTTGTTTGCAAAGTGAGACAGAAAATGTTGTACTCAATGCTCTGAAATGAATGTAAAGTCTGAACTTTGTTCTGAATTTGTTGCCTGCTCAAGTTCTATGTTTCAGTTTGCAGAGTTATGCTCATAGGCTGAGGTGAGCCGAAAATTAGAGATCTTGGCTCCTGATAGTGATCCTTCGAGGTGAATAGATAATTCAAAGAAAGAGAGCAAACTGGACACTTTTACACTTCAGAGCAACTCACCAGCTCAGACACTAGTTCAGCAAAAGCTTCATTTTTACCAACAACAACAAAAAAAACTAGTTTCAGTCAATATTTCATTTTCACTTCATTTTGCGCGTTTTCGGTATGCAAGTGTCGGTTTCAGTATGCTAGTTTCAGTTTCAGTTTGGACACACTTTGCACGATTCAATTTCAGTATTTGACCCACTCGCATTCACGCACCTACTTTGCATTCACCACGCCCTCCCCACTAGCAGTCACCACTCTCCCGGCTCTCTTCGCTTTTGCCGCTCGCGAATGGCGATGGACGCAAGCCTGCGATGGAAGCGGAGTTATGCACCGACGATGACGTGAAGCTGGCGGAAACAAAGGAGATTTGCTCACGGTTTCTAAAAGCATCTACAGTCGCGATGTGCAAATCCAAGCCCTCAAACGCCCGCGAACACGGACACTGACCGGACATGTCTTATTTGTTGACTTGTACATCCACATTCCTTATATCTGAACCCTCAAACTATGCAAAAGCATGCAACGCTACGTAAAAGATGATCATCACACGCAGTTCATCAGATCATTATTTCATCACCGGACAAAAGGAGCATAGTTCATCGGAGCAGTGCAAATCCATACTACAAACTAATTAAAATATAGTTAAAATATAAACACAAGGGCGAAGGGCGGAGGAAATCACCATTTTCTCGCCGGCCCCTTCACCTTCCGGTCCTCGATGCGGCTATGCCCCTACTCCGTGTAGGCGTCGGCGTGCGGTGGTCCGTCGTCGTCAGAGCTGGAGGTGGAGCCGCTCGTTAAGTCGGAGTCCGAGCAGCAGCTTCGGCCCGACAGCCTGCGGAGCAGGCGGTCCTGTTCCTTGCATGGCGGGCCGCCTTCCCGCTGTCTCCTTGCTTGCCTCGCGCTCCAATAACTCGATGGCGAGTCAAAGTGCTTTGCCATTCTCGCAGCGGAGGCACCGCGCATCCATCTCTGCTGTTGTGAGAGAGCAGTGGAGGACCGACGCGAGGAGTGCGGCATTGGGATCGACCGTCGCGGTCGCGCGTGACTGTCGTGCGGTCAGCGTCTCCCTCGCTGTCGCCCTCTTGCCTGTTGCCGCTCGCGGCAGGCTGCTCGTGCCTCAGACTCGGGCGTCCGTGCGCGCCGGCACCTGCGCGGGCACGAGGTCCGAGTGGTGCACCACTTCCGGAATAGGTGGAGGTTGTCGGCGTATCTGAACGACAGGAACGGAGTGGGCAGAGCTGCACGCCGAGCGGGACGTCGCAGGTGCTGCATCGACGGGCTACAGGCGCTGAGGAAGAAGACATGTCGCTACCACTGCCGCTGCTGCCTTGGTCGAGCAGCGACTGCCTCAGGGCGATGCGGAGGGCGACCTCCTTCGCATCCATGGTCGAGGCGTCGGATTCTCCGCCGGGGCCGGCGCTGCTTCCGTCGTCGGCCATCGGGTCGAAGTGGGGGTCGGAAGTGGAGTGAATAGGCACGGGGGTGAAGTGGAGTTCGGATTGACCGGTGTCTAGGGTTTTCCGGATGAGGATATCTGTGGGTTCCGAGTGGGCCAAGCCGACATGGAGGACGCGCCTAGACGCCCCCATATCGCCCCTATATTTGGGCTGGATACGAGGGGTGCCGGTCATTCCGGGCGTTTGAGACCCGTTTAAGGAACCCGTCTGGGTCAGTTTTTCACGAGCGGACAGTGACCAGGCGGCCTACCGGGCGTTTGAGACGGGTTTGAGAGATCCGGCTGTAGATGCTCTAAGTGTGAACGCTCTGGTCCAGCACGCGGTGGGTCTGCGCGCGGGTTGCAATGAAGGAGGAGAAAGGTCGGATGTTTGGCGGCGAGGAAATAGAGTCTTCGCATCCCTGGCGACGAGCTCGCTGGTCAATACATGTGTCTGTAACTTTTGTCTTTTCACTCTATAATTATATCATTATTGCATAGTTTTGGCATCTACTTTTAATTAATTTTTTTGATTAAATCTATTATTTAAGTGCTCAGTTGTTGTTGTTTTGCTGTTTTTAGACTTTTCAGGAAAATCAATTTTGCAAGGACAATTTTTTATCTTCAGAAAATTAGTTTCGAAAGTTTTTAGACGAGACGAAGTTGGGGACACATGAGTCAGTAGAGGACCACGCGCGGGACCCAAGGTGGTTTAGGTTTTAGGGTTTAGAATTAGAGTAGAAATCAGACGAAACGATGATTTGAGGTTTCAAAAAAATCTCAACAAATACGGACGTTAAGGCCCTATTCGGTAATGCTCCGCTTCGGAAATCTGCGAAGCGGGTAAATGGCAACTCCACCATTTTGACCTACCGCTCCGCCAACTCCGTTCGGGGGGCTGTGGAGCGGAGCAATGCCGAACAGCCCCTAAAAGGGTGATGTTTCATTGCCGGGTGAAAGTTCAAGTTCAAACAGCTATGAAAGAAAACCAAAATCAGCATTGAATTATCGAATTTGTTTATCTGTAGCTCACATCTCGTGCTACGTTTCAACATGAAATTTCACGTGGCAATAGGACATCACCTTTTTTTAATGTGAACTGAGGAGTATAGCTGACACGTTGGTTCTGAAAGCAATGGCCGTATCCACGTATCCACGTAACAAAAAACAAAGGCAAATCATGGCCGTATCGGCGACCTCACCTGTCAGTTGCAAATGCGGCAGCAGGAGGATGCTTGCACGTGAGGGCAACCAACCTTATCTCCACGTCACCGTCACGTCGCTTACACGTCAACGCATATCTCCTTCTCGATTCCTTGCCTTGGCGGCATCGCCGTCCCAGCTCCCAAAAGTCCCCGGCTACAGCGTGGTAATCACGCTCCGCCCCCTACACAACCAGAAAATACACGATCTCTCGTCACGAACAACTACAAAAAGAATTCCGTAACAAAAGTGCATACATACACGAGATGATGGGCGGGGGAGTCATCTCATCACATCACCACCGTCACATGACACCATTTTTTTCTCCGGCAAAGGGTGAACTTTATTCACTCTAAATGATGCTATTGGTTGATGTTAGACTATGCATAGCTTCTGTACCTATGTACGTATATGGTACATATTGTAACACAACCATTATATATAATGAGATAAGCCACCCCTAGAGGGTTGTGCTGATTCCCCAAAACTTATTGTCTTACATGGTATCATGCTAGGTTACGATCGCTTCCGCTTCTAAACCCTAATACCCGCACCACCGCCGCAGCCGCCGCCGCCTTCACCGCCGCCGCCGCGCCACCGATCGCGCCGCCGCCATGTCGAGCGCCGCCACCACCGGTTCCACTGCTGCGGGCTTCCTCCCGGCCTCTCTTGCGGCTCTGCTCAACCTCCCGCTCGATGCCGTCTCTGTTCCGGCTCCGATCGGGACAAGGAGCATCGGCTCCGTCTTCTCCACGCCGCCGGCGCCCTCGCTTGGGCGTGACCTCGTGGTCCACACCGCGGCGCCGCCGTCCGCTGCGGACTCCGCAGGCGTCGTCCCGCCGCTCCTGCCGCAAGCGGATCACACTGCCCCGCTGGCGGGGTTGGCGGCGTCCGCCCCGGCCGCGGGCCTTGCGGCGTCCGCACCGGCCGCAAGCTTTGCGGCGCCCGCCCTGGCTGCGGTCCCGCCTCCTCCCGCATCGGCTTCGGTGCCTCCGGCTGCCTCCATGGTGTTTGCACCCCAGGCAGCCTCCTCGATGGGATTGTCTTCGCCGCCGCCGTTTCACTTCGGTCATCTCATCACCATCAAGCTCTCCGCCGACAACTACATCTTCTGGCGTGCGCAGGTTCTCCCGCTCTTGGGGAGTCACTACCTGCTAGGCTACGTCGACGGATCGCTTCCCTGCCCACCCGCGCTGGTAGATAGCGTGCACGGTCCGGTCTACAATCCGGCCCATCGCGTCTGGACGGGGCAGGACCAGGCGAACCTCTCCTCCATCCAGGGGTCGCTCTCGCCGGCAGTTGCCGGCCTTGTTGTCTTCGCGAAGACGTCTCATGAGGCCTGGACCATCCTTGAGCGCACCTTTGCAGCGCAGTCACAGGCTACTGTGTCACGTAGCAGTACTGAAGCTGAGTACAAGGCTGTGGCTAATGCTACTGCAGAGATTATTTGGGTGCAGTCTTTGCTTCAGGAGTTGGGTTTGTCTCAACCACAGCCTCCTATTCTTTGGTGTGATAACATCGGTGCTACATACCTTTCTGCAAATCCAGTATTTCATGCCCGAATGAAACACATTGAAGTTGACTATCACTTTGTACGGGAACGTGTATCACAGAAGCAACTCCAGATCAAGTTTATCTCATCTAAGGATCAACTTGCAGACATCTTCACTAAGCCTTTACCGCTGCCACAGTTTGAGGCTTGTAGGCGCAATCTTACCCTTCTCAGTTCTTTAGAAAGTGGCCAAGATTGAGGGAGGGTGTTAGACTATGTATAGCTTCTGTACCTATGTACGTATATGGTACATATTGTAACACAACCATTATATATAATGAGATAAGCCACCCCTAGAGGGTTGTGCTGGTTTCCCAAAACTTATTGTCTTACACTATAGAGTTTGCCATGGTTCGGAATAATCTCATAAGCACATTCGACATTTTTCAGAAATAAAAAAGATGCTCGCGAAAGGTTACAGCTGAAATATAGTATATGTCCTGGATGAGAACCGTGACATTGTTTACAAGATCATCTATTTCTAAATAGAGGGACTACAAGAGTACTCGAAATGAAATGATGGACACCATAATTACGTAAAACTGTGAATTCCACACATTCAAAAATATGCGAATGGATGGTTTTACCTCTAATCCACCAGCTATTGAACCGCAGATTTGATGTCGTACATCTTGTTGCAATTAATTATTCTTCACGTGGGAAACAATCCTATTAGCAGTTCCAGAGCTAGACCGAAAACATTGAGGAGACTAAAAATACAAATAAGCAATTAAGTGTATATTTAAGTATCTTTGTAGAATGAGGGGTGGGGGAGTGATGGCTCACTTTGATCGTAGGGAACCTCCACCATCACCCTTTGGGCAGTCCGGACAAAAATCAGTGACCCAATAGGCCTCCCAAAATCTCCCCTATATGCCGGATAATTCAGACCGCCCTAGTCCTAGTCCAAATGTGAGACCTTGTCCGGGCATGTCCACCATGTCGACCTAGACTTTTTTTGGCCCAACGAAGACCCCACAAAATCCCCTCCACCCCATCCACGGGCAAACCTTAACCCTAGCTCACTCTCACTCTCCTCTCATGCCCTCTCCGCTCTACAGTCCCGTCCCCGCCACATACCCTAGCCATCCCCGTTGCCATGTCTGAATCTAGATCCAGATCAAAGAAGATGGTGTCAAATGGGACGTCCTCGCGGTGGATGACGATGAGGAGCGCGTCGATTGGATCGCCCTTTGTTGGTCCTTGGTCAAGACGTGGAATTTCATTCCTGCGCGGATCCAACAACCACGAGTCTTCCCTGCTGCCTTGGCATGGGTCTAGCAGCGGTGCTGCGTCCAACTCACTCTCTTGCGGATTCAGTGGTAGCGCTACCGGTGGCTCATAGTGTCTCATGTCCAGCGGGAACAAGTCGCCCCCGCCATCCTAGCGGTGGTTGTTGACCCGCCGCCCTCCCTCATCGTCTCATCTTCTTTGAACGTGGCTCGAGCGGATGCAACGACGACATCGGCTATTGTGAATCTGCGGCGTGGGCAACCCGCCTCAAAGCTAGCGGCATCACATCACTTTCAGCTCCAGTGCGGGTGTTGTCCGAATCCAACAAGGACCCCGATTGTTGACCACCAAAGAATCGACACCAGCCGCCGTAGCCGCAAGAACGCCAAGATGCTCCCAAAGAGCCTGTGATCGCCATCGCGTCAACTCTACGAGAAGCAAGCTTGTGCCTCCTGACCCCTCGAGAGGGACCGAAGGACTACTCAGACGAGTCCAAGGACGCCTCTGATGGCCCTGGCGACGTCCCCTACGCCGCCTTCGAGCTCTGCTACCACTACGAAGAAGGAAAGGGAAAGGGAAAATGAAGATCCTTTGACTTTATTTTGACTATAGTATGTCGTAGTGGTATAATGTGTTGTGTGCTATGTCCTTTTGTTGTCGAACTATGTATTATTTTGTCCTATGTATGAACTATGTGAAGTATGTTGAATGTGATGAGTCCTGTGTCATCTGTTTTGATCAATGTTGCATGGCTTGCATGCATCCGGGGAGGGGGTAAAGGGGGCCACCCTTGTTGAGTCGGACAAATGATGCTCTTCATTAGGGAGACATGTATGTGATTTTACCAGTCTTGTGTTTTAATCTTTGTTATATATCATGTGAGTGTGTGTCTATATTATACTCGGTGTTTACATAGTAAAGACATGTATAAACTCATAAGATGGCGTGCATTTTACGTTACACAGCCGTTTTATTTTTAAAAACATGTGAACACGTGGATTCGGGAGGCAAAATTGATATCACATATTTACAGGGGCCCAACTGGAAAATGCGCCTCCCGTTAGACCCCCATTAAAGCAACGTCCCAACGTAACGGCACCGACTAACTTCGGCTTCGCATTCCCACACCAACACCTCACCGCCCGACGTCGCCATGGCCACCACGTCTCGCTCCGGCCGCCACGGCTCCGACGACGAGGAAGACTCTACGCCGGCGATGCGCCGCCTCCGACGCCTCTCCCTCCACCTCCTGCAGCCCGCTCCCGAGGGGGGCGACTCTCTGGTCCCCGCCGCGTGCGCGGGCAAGCGGCGGGCGGGGGGCCTGGACGCGGACGCGGCTGCGCTCACGGCGTACCTCCGGGGGCGGCACCGCGCGATGCAGGCGCGGGTGTACGAGTTCTACGTCGCGCGGCCGGAGCTGCAGACGCCCGTGGAGCTGCCCATGGCCGCCCACCGCGACCTCTGCTTCCGGCAGATGGCGGCGCTCGTCCGGGAGGCCGGGGTGCGGCCGCTCAGCCTCATGGCCGCCGACCCCGCCGAGTACTTCGCCGTCATGGAGGCCGTCGGCGGGGTCGACATCTCCCTCGCCATCAAGGTCGGCGTGCAGTACAGGTTGGTTCGCTTCTTCTTCTCTTTTTACCGCGCGTTGTAGTTAATTACTGGTAAATCAGTATTTCCCTCCCAAACAAACTGGTAAAGAACACAGCTTGATATCTGAATCGCTTCCATACGCTTCACATGGGGATTGTTAGCTGGTGGTCAACGAGAGGGCTTACATAATTGCTTGATGGGTGTGGGATAGAGTGTACAACTTTCCCTTGCTTGATGTGATGCTTCGAGGGGAACTGCGAGCTACATCCATGTATCAATTGGTAATTTGACTGTCGGTATCATCAGTAACTAAAATCGTTTTGTTTTACTCTTTTGAATGTTAGTAACACACCTCACCAGTCATCATACTGATCTCTGACCGTACTGAGATGATCGCATTCGCGAGGATTCTAGCATGTTAGCATCGTTAATGTGATCTGTGAGTGTGGGGCTTGGATCCGTTGGTAGCTTAACTGAAACCTAATTCATGTACGGCTAGCTTGCAATTGCACTCCTTATTGAGGCAAGTACTTGTGACTTATGAGTGACAGTGACTCTGAAAACAGAGGCAAGTACTTTTCGCTGCAATAGTGTGGACCTGATTGATTGTTACGATGAAAGAAGCGGCATTAGCTCTTGACTACGATGGTTGGTTGCGACGCAACTTCGGTTATGGTTATGTTGGGATTCATTTGATTGCCTAAAGCTACAGGGATGCTTGCGTGCACAACTTCTATTGTGAAATGTCAAGCGTTTTGTGTCCCCATTTTTTGTAGTCACGATAATTTTGTTTCGGGTTTTGGGGTTATTTAGGATATACATGCATGTGGAGTTTGGTTGGTGGTTCATTTCATACAACCTCAAACACTGCAACTTTGTGATTCTGGAATTTCCCTTTTTTAGTAAGATGGGAGTTTGGTTGGTGGAGTTTTCCTTGTCTGTCCACTGTTATATATCCACTAACTTGTCTGCTTGTTAACGCAGTCTTTGGGGGGGTTCTGTAATAAATTTGGGAACCAAGAAGCACAAAGAAAAGTACTTCGACAAAATCGACAATTTGGAGTATCCAGGCTGTTTTGCTATGACAGAACTGCATCATGGTTAGATTATCTATTTAATTGTTTCATCAGTATTTCTGACTTCCTGTTTGGTATTTTGATTGATTTGCGGTTTAACTGTCTGTTGGGACTTGTACCCACCACCTAAAACACTGTTTACAATAGTTTGAAAAGATCCTTTTTCATTTCTGTTTGTTGCTTTTCGACAGGATCCAATGTTCAAGCCCTACAGACCACTGCTACATTTGATCCAGTTACTGATGAGTTCATTATTGATACCCCAAATGATGGAGCCATTAAGTGGTGGATTGGCAATGCAGCTCTTCATGGAAAATTTGCTACTGTTTTTGCGAGGTTAATTTTACCACTTCAGGGAAAAGCAGGGGAGCCTGCTGACATGGGAATTCATGCATTTATTGTCCCGATTCGGGACCTTGAAACCCATGCTGTTCTTCCAGGAATCGAGATCAATGATTGTGGGCACAAGATAGGCCTAAATGGTGTAGATAATGGTGCCCTGAGATTCTGTTCAGTTAGGATACCCCGTGACAACCTTCTGAACCGATTCGGCGATGTGGCGCGAGATGGAAAATACACAAGCAGTCTCCCCACGATTAACAGAAGATTTGCAGCAACCCTTGGTGAGCTTGTTGGGGGGCGAGTTGGTCTTGCATATAGCTCTGTGGGAGTACTCAAAGTTGCAGTAACCATTGCTGTTAGATATGCTTTACTGCGTCAACAGTTTGGTCCACCTAAGGAGCCTGAAATCAGTGTGCTGGATTACCAGTCTCACCAACACAAACTAATGCCTATGTTGGCATCAGCGTATGCATTTCATTTTGCTAGAGCGTATCTGGTAGATATGTACTCGGAAATGAAGAAAACCAATGACGAGGATGTTACCGCTGATGTCCATGTACTTTCATCTGGGTTGAAATCCTACATAACTTCATACACAGCAAAATCTATCAGCATATGCCGAGAATCGTGTGGTGGCCATGGGTATGCTGCTGTAAATCGTTTTGGTGGTCTGCGGAATGACCACGATATATTTCAAACATTCGAAGGAGACAACACAGTTCTGCTGCAGCAGGTACCAATCGGAATCCTCTACAAAGCTCATTACGTAATATTTGATGGGCAGGTTCTTTGATAGGTTTTTTTTTTGCGGGGACAGGTTCTATGATTGTTGAAAGGGTAATACTGTATATCTTAGGAAAACACACGTAATTGCATATTGTGAATAGAAGTTTGGGTGAATAATTTCATGTGATATGAAGTTACTTATACCTCAAATATTGTACCTCTTATCACGATGCTATGTATTGTAGGTTGCTGGAGATCTCCTGAAGCAATATCAACAAAAATTCAAGGGAGGAACACTCTCGGTCACCTGGAACTACTTGAGAGACTCCATGAACACCTACTTGTCTCAGCCTAATCCCGTTACTGCTCGGTGGGAAGGGGAAGATCATCTCAGGGATCCTAAATTTCAGTTGGATGCATTCAGAGTGAGTCCTGTCTTCGTTATTTATAATATCAGTAGCTATTGGATAGAAGTCTTGTACTGATTGCGTATATAAACTCTCTTCTCAGTACCGAACATCTAGACTACTGCATAGTGTTGCTGCTCGACTCCAGAAGCACATGAAGACACTCGGAGGTTTCGGTGCGTGGAACAGATGTTTAAACCATCTGCTCACACTCGCAGAGTCACACATTGAGTCTGTCATCCTCGCGAGGTTTATAGAAGCAGTGAAGAGGTATCGTTTTTGTGCCGTTACCTGACCTCAGTTACATTGTTCTTACCACCATTGCTTACTAGCTAGTTAGCTGCACATATTAGTTTAGAAATAATATTTTGTTGAATAGTTACTACGAATATTTGTTTGCTTGAGACTTGCTATCGGTGAAAGCACTGGAATATCCTCCTGTCGCCCTGACTGCATTTTTCAACCCGTCGATCATGATTATTTGTGCTTGAGTTGTAGAATGATCCCTTGAAAAATCCTTCTGCTGCCCTTTGTATATTGTTATAGTTCTCTTGCTGGCACCCTTGACTTCTGCCACTGAGCACTCCTTTCAGTGTTTGAGCCATTATCCTCATTCTGTTGTTTAGCTGAACCATGATGCAAATTAAAGTTAAATTACCAAAGCCTACTCACAATTAAGATGTTGTGCGTAACCCTTTTCACTTTATCCGGTGAAGTTAAAGCAACAACAATGACTTATGATTTGTCTATGCAGTTGCCCCGACGAAAAAACACGAGAAGTACTGAAGCTGGTGTGTGACCTTTATGCACTTGAAAGGATCTGGAAAGACATCGGGACATATCGGAATGTAGACTATGTGGCGCCAAACAAAGCCAAGGTTTGTACTGCTTGTCAACCCCATGGCACACAATTGCAATTTCAGTTCTTACCTTCAGACCAGAACCAGAACCAGGACCTGATGCTATGCTCCTCTGTATTCTTGCAGGCTATCCATAAACTGGTAGACTACCTCAGTTACCAGGTGAGGCTTGTGGCTCGGGAACTTGTCGACGCCTTCGATGTCCCAGATCAAATCATCCGCGCCCCAATCGGCATGCAATCGGAGGCCTATGCTCAGTATACACAGGGTGTCGGCTTCTACAGACAACCAACATAGACCTACCATTCTGCTGCAAGCTCAGACCGTTAGGCAAGAAGCTATATGGACAAACTTATATCATATACCCAACAGAGTGAGTCAAAATCAAGTGTACAATAAGTTTTATCCCAAAAAAGTGTATAATAAAAATGAGATGTGTATAAGTGATAATATTGTGAATAAATTTTGTCAGACTTTGTTTTGGCAGCATGGCTGTGAATAAAGCTCATATGTGAGAAATTCTGTAGCTACAATGTCTGATTAATTATCTCTCTTCGGTCACGTGACAAGACTTGATGTCACAAGGGAAATGCCAGAGATGAATAAGGAAGCTGAAATGCCTAACACTGATGCATAATTGCAGCACTAATACTTAGTCATACATATGTATTGTACTCCGATAACTGGTGTAAAACTGGAGTTACTGACAGATCACTAATACATCCGGCTTCCAGTTCTCTTGTTCGATACAATACGGCACACATAAATCATAAGGAACTTCCGAGAGCTAGAGTACAAAAGAGACAAAATTATAATGTTACAAAAGACAGGATCATATCACTTCATCTTTTCAATCTGAATCCGAATCGTAAGCAGTGGAAGATCTAACCCTCCTATCCTTTGACATGTCAGTCTCATCATCTTCGTCATCATCGTCTTTCTTCTTTTCCTCAATTATACCTATATTTGCAGGGTGTTAATATATTTGTTATTTCGAATTGTGAAGGAATGCTGCATGAAGAAGTTAACAGTATCTCTACCTTTCCTCTTCAGTACATTTTCCAAAGCCCTGGTAGAAAAATCATCTTTACTTCCAAGGTCATCGAAACCAACCAACCGATCAAGAGCAATACCCTTCCTGAAATACAAAAGTACCGCAAAAACACTTAATTAGAATGACCCTCGATTAAATTTGACATGATGGCGTATAGGAATAAAGAGTACAAAACAAGTTAGAAGGCTCATTATCTAATGATGGAATAGGTAGAATCCATGAACAATGTATGCACTTACTTGAACAATATAACACATGGCAACGTTTTGATTGCTAGTTTTGCCACAAAGAAGGGAGCATTCTGCAGTAGTTATCAACAAATCAGCATCCATCGATGTAGTAAAAGCAGAAGTAACTTAAAACTAACAGCGATATACGAACTTCGGCATCAAGCTTGACGAATTTAGTTCCCAAATAGACCGGTGCAAGTGCCTTCAAATGCTTATCCATGATCCTACCAAAGATTTATATCATTATCAAGTGTGAGACGCAGATCAGCACCTTACTAAATCATCACGGGCAAGAGGCATTATATACATAAAAAGGACTTATGGCTTACTTGCAGCGGTAAAATTCACGATGGTAGAAATGACAGATGACCTTGTCACCACGAGTGACCTCTCCTAAGAAGTCCCCTTCGGTTATTTCCCTGTATTCACCATGACCTTGCCTCTTTAGCACCTCACGCTTCTCGACCTCTCTCTGTTGCATAGAGAAAAATGAGGTACTTAATGGATGATGTGGCACTTATACAAGCTTCTCAAGCGTGAGATGCAGATCAGTACCTTAAGAGCAGCAAGCCGTTCAGCATGCAATTTCTCAAGCTCTGGGTCCTACAAAGCAGTTCTGTAATGTAATGGCGTCGCGACAGATACCAAAGTTCTTGGTGCTCTACACTAAAGATATACGGAAGACGGTAAGCGATGGTTAGAAGTTCAACTCACATCCAGTAACTCATCAAGATCGACTTCATCATGGATCGCAGGTGCTGCTTGAGCCTTCTCTTTAGCTATAACTTCCTAAAATGGTGTCTGTGTCAGTATCGCAAAAGGAAAAAAGATGAAACAAAGAGTAGTGTTATTCTGGCTCCTCCAGTAGATTTGGTAAAAAAATTGCACAGGTTCAGAGCCATCCAAGATAGAGGCCACCAGCTTACAGCATGGTGAAACTCATGAAAAATAACTACATTTGAGAATCAAAAGCAGCCCTTTATCCCCATTATGCAAAGAAACAGAAAACATTAGTACTGCATGATTCCCAAGCATTATACTAGATGTAACCATTTTGCTAGATTCCCGGAGCAGGGCTGTCCACTTCCACACGAGCTAACATGACCCACTCGCCGAATCTTAGGCTCTCAACAGCGCCCGCCGTTTGATTCCGAAGGCCAAGAAATGCAAGCAGACGAAGGAACTTGTCCCAAGATCCAGGGGGGTGGGCACCGGGCACGGCTCGGCCGTCGCTGGATCCTCGGCCGCTCCGACGGCCCGATCGCCGGATCAGACGAGAGGTGGGTTAACGGCGACGCGCAAGGCGCGGAATCTCAGATTGGGGAGAGGTAGGGGACGTCGGGGGCGAGGGAGAGTCACCTTCTTGTAGTCGCGGGCGGCGGCGGCCAGGACGTTGCCGAAGGCCAGGCCTTGGAGCTTCGACTTCACCTCGTCCGGATCCATCTCTCCTGCTCGCGCGGGTTCGCCGCTTCGGCTCGAGCTCGCCGGAGATTTGCTCCGGTTCGGTGCAGGTGGCGATTGCGGTGTTGTGTTTTTCTTTTCTCGAGTAAAGATTGCGGTGGTGTTGTGTTGTAGCGCCGCCGCCGCAGCAGCAACAGATTTACTTTCCTCTGCGAAACTCGGCCCATCAGGCCTACTACCAAGGGCATCTCGGACCCGCAAACCGCGCCCGCATCTGTACGGGCCGCAGTTGTCTAAAAAAAATATAATCTGTTCGGGCCGCGGAAGCCGTGGGTCTATATCGATCCGTGGCGCAGTCCGAATACGGTTTCTCTTGTAAATTGAAGATAAAGTGGGGAAGTCCAGAGAGGGAGTCCACATTCAAAACATAGGACTCCAACACCACCGGCCCAGCCAATCTCCCTTCCCGGTCCCATTTCCTTCCACTTCCTCCTTTTCTCCTTACTTTGCATCCGCACCCTTCACCTCCGTTGCCGCTGTTGTACGTCTCTGGCCGCCATAGAGGTATTGCCGGACATCCGCAACCAGCACCGACGTGCCCGCTCGCCGTTACGACAGAGCTTTCCACCCTAGAGCCATTTGTACCCAGGTATACTCCGCCACCTGTCGCCGATCTCCATGGCGGACACCACGCCCGGCAGGTGTTCGATCAAATGCCATTGAGCTTTTTTTCAAATGATATGTCATTTTTTAGAGTTCGAAGAATTGTGAGCTACCCGACCATGGAGGATGAGTTGTTGTGCGATTCGTGGCTGGCCGTATCCGCAGATTTCGTAGGCAAGTGCAGAGGGAGCCCTTCTGGGAGCAAGTGCATGAAAAATTCCACGCACAAAAGCATATTGCGCCCTACGACATGTACATTAACTTAACGTCCAATTATATCTTAACGTCCAATTCAAACACAATCAAACTTCGGGATACCAATTGTTACATTTCTGATGAATTAACTTCTCCTTTGTGAACCTCCCCATCAACACAATTGAATGATGAGTAACATCTGGATGCTTCAGAGTGTGTGAATGTTCAGGGCCTGAAATATGAACAAACTCTTGTGGGTCTTCAGCATTACACCCTTCATTTTTTGCAGGCACATCGTCTGGGAAATGGAACTGTGACAAAAAAGCATCACTAAAGAAAACAATATGTGCTCATAAAGGAAAAATGTTGGTACTTTCCTTATACTTACTCATTAGGCTCCTCTAAATCAATTGGGTTGTTAACTTCAACGTGTTCCTATTCTTCATATTGTTTCATAGATAGAACCAATAAAAGAATCATCTTTTGTATTAGATCTGCACGTGGGTGTACACAATAACAACTACATTCAACATCACATCCAACGAGAATACCTAAAAATATGATATTTTCATACTCCCTTTGTTTCAAAATAGATGAGCCAACTTTATACTAACTTACTAACTTTAGTAGCTTAAGCATGATTGTTGTACACTTCTGCTACCTCTCACAGAGATGGTGGAAAGTGCTGGCTTTGAAGCAGTTGGGTGAATGTCATAGAAGGATCGAACAAATTTCTTTCTAATATAGAACTTTCAGAGCAATACAAGATTTCGAACCAATGGATTAAGCCAGATTAAACTTGTATCGGCACCAATAAAGGCAGCAAGAGATTTGTGTTAACAACGTAAATACAAATTACTCACATGTTCGAACTCATCGCCCCGCCGAAATAAGGATCCATGTCGCAGCCGCCGCAAATTAGACCTCCCCAAGCCGCCAGACGTCAAGTTAGGTCACATCGACCCGTGCTGGGAAGCCGGTGATTTTGAGATTTTATCGGGCCCATGTGCTATCGATACCGTATTGCTCCCTAGACAATTTTTTCTGTACACGTTGGCCGTCGAATACAACACGAATCTCGTTACTTCATCCTGCGAGAGCAACGTACCCGGTAAAAACCGGTTCCGCTATAATTTCATTTCTCCACGAGAGCGGCAGTGTGGGGCAAAATTTCGTGTTTTGATCCTTTTGTGAAAGTTAATCGAGATTTGACCTTAGTTTGTAAAAAATTTAAGATCTGACCCTTTTGCTACCGTCGGGATCCATGGCGGTAGGAAACAACCCTACCGCCAAACAGGCTGGCGGTAGGCTGTACAACCTTACTGCCAAGGTGCCCGGCAGCAGGCACGAGTACACACTGTGTTTCATACTTAGGGAAAATTTACGGTAGGGTGTTAGGCTGTATGTTGTTATAACCTACCACCATGGGCCTTGGCGGTAAGAAAATGGCCAGATCCCGGAATTTTTGCAACCTAGGATCAAATCTCGATTAAATTTCACAAAAGCATCAAAACACGAAATTTAGCCGCGGTGTGGCACACCGTTGCCGGCAAACCAGATCCACCCTCACGCTCGCTCCCCTCCAACCGTCCACCAACCTCCTCCCCCCAATCATGCTCACACCACGACGCACCTTCGCACATCGCTCCACACCAGTCACCAGCAGCCAGCCATTTCCCCTGCTCCTGTGCTAGCTACTAGCTTTGTACTAAACCCTCGTCCCGTGCACGCCGTCACGCCGCTCGTGCGTCCCACCTGCACACCCCCAGCACGCCTGAGCGAGCGAGGGAGGGAGGGATGGACTGGTACGAGTGGCTGCGCAGGGCGGGGCTGGGCGAGGACCTGGCCGCCGAGTACGCGCTCCTGTTCGCGCGCAACGAGCTCGGCGCCGCCGACGTGCGCCACCTCGACCACGCCTTCCTCGCCACCATGGGCGTCGCCGTCGCCAAGCACCGCCTCGAGATCCTCAAGCTCGCCCGGAGGGAGTCCTCCGCCTCCGCCGCCATCACCGTCCTGCCGTGGCGCGCCACCAGGCTGCTCGCCGCCGCCGCGCAGCGGTCGGCCCGCTCCCTCGCCGGCTGCCTCCGCTCCGCCGCGCGCCGGGGCAGGTCCAAGGCCGCCGTCGCGCCGCGCCCGCTGGCGCTCTGCCACCAGGGCGTGGCGGGGCCGGCGCGGTGGAAGGGCGCGCCCACGGCCGCGGACGGCCGCGGGGTCACGAAGAGGAAGCTGGCGGCCCTCCTGGCTCGCGTGGGCAAGCCCATGCACACGCTCACCAACAGCGCCGGACGAAAGGGGACAAGGAACTCCGCGGCGCCGACGACGTACATGGCCACGGCGATCGCGGCGGGGTGCTTCACCAGCACGGAGACCTGCGGCAGCGACTACGACGCCGACGACGACGAGGACGAGGACGCCGAGACGGACGACGGCGGCGGCGAGGACCCGGAGACGCCGTGGGAGTCCATGTTCGAGGATCTGAAGCCCACCTAGGCGAGCCGCGCATGCGTGCGTCAGAAAAAGACACGTCCATCCATCCATCCAATCCATCAACGGCGCACCGGCCAGCCAGTGGCTCAGTGGTGGTCACTGCACTGCACTGCACTACTAACCGCTCGCCAGTGGCGCCGCTGCTACGTCTGTAAGACTGTGTATACTTCCGCGCCCTGTAAAATCTTGTGTCGTGTGTTTAATCTACCACTAACAGCGTTGCAATGCATATTTGAGCTCATTTTGTTTGATTTTGAGCATATTTGAGTAGAGTAGCATTTTGTTGTTTTTGCTTTAAATAGTGAGCAGTACTACATGGTATTGGATGTAGCACATTAATACAGTTATAAGTGTGGTTTTAAGTACGAGCAAGAGCATCTGCCAAGGACAACTGTAT
This sequence comes from Triticum aestivum, assembly GCF_018294505.1. Classification (NCBI taxonomy): domain Eukaryota; kingdom Viridiplantae; phylum Streptophyta; class Magnoliopsida; order Poales; family Poaceae; genus Triticum; species Triticum aestivum. The sequence continues at coordinate 96,814,881 of NC_057812.1, forward strand.
GAGTATAGGGCCAACAGTATTATTGATAGTGTGATCTACCCATGTTCACACGCAAAACAAGCCGGGGGGTGGCGACAAACGGAAAGTTCAGATCTGAGCAATTTGGCACTGTGTTGACTAGTGCATCGGTTATTGGTTGAGTGGACGAAAGGCACTGACAGTCTTTTCATCCATCGAGGCAGGCAACGCCTCGTGCTGCGCAGAGATAGATCTTACCGGCTTCGGTGAAGTTTTTTTAGCGAGAGAGATCTGCCGGCATCCCTGCCGCTTACTACGTGTCCTACTCTGAGTGTCTCTTGAAATACAAAATAATCACAGTAAGGACTAAATGTAGGGAGGAGGGTTTGGAGCACGGACCAGGATCGTCTGACGTACTGCACCCCTGACGTGGGGTCACTGATGTGTGGGCCCGGAGCCACCTGTCAGTGTGCCAACGACACGTCAGGGGAGCCGCGTCCTTGGAGCACTCGGGTGGGCGATCTTTTTCTCTTCTTCCTATGGAAGAAGGAGGACCCTTTGGCTAGGGTTTCTCATGCCTCCCGTCGGTGCCGCTGTTGGTCTACATCGTCTCATGTGGTTTTAGGTCATAGAAGGCATGGTGGATCCCGGCCCTTGCTGGGGAGGGGGGGTTATTTTTTCATACTTTTCTGAGTTTTGTTAGGGTTTGTATTTTGCTTAGAGAGGCGAGGCAGCGACAGCTCTCTGAAGAAGGAATAAAGTTCTCCCCACCTAATGCTCGCTCCGGTGGTGTTTCTAGCAACATCGGAAGACGTGTGGAGGTTTCTTTTCGGCGGATCTCACGGGATTCAGACAGTGCTTGTCTTTGGTGGATCCACGTGGATCATGTCTTCGTTCGTCTGTGTTCGTGTGTCTAAAGGTTGGATCATTCCGATCTACACTTCTCTTCATCGGCAGCGGTTGCTGTTTTGGTGCCCTGGTCCTTTCGATTGCCCACGTCTCGACATCCTCCTTCGGGGTGCCGGGGAGGTAGCCTGCGCCGGCAATTCAACACACCTCGGCCCCACCCACTTCATAGACAGAATTGTCACGTGAGCAAGGAGCTAGGCAAAAATACTTTTGCCATAATCTGAAGTGGACCTCACAACCCAGGAAGGCCTCGCAAAGGGAAACAAAACCTGCTATGTGGAGATCGGGATTTGGGGTCAGATGGTGGAGTTGGATCCCGTAGAACACCAAGAGGCCCCTGAGGGAGGGGTGGATAGGGAAGCCGAGGCCTCAAAGAAGGAAGGGGACAAAGCAGACCCGCTCCTCTCCATGGGAATCGAGTTGGGTAGTTATCGTTGATAACCCCTATGTCCGTGGACTATAGCCCCGGGCGGAAGGATACGAAATTTGGATCGGGGCAAGTACCCTTGAGTGGCGAGGCGATTGAGCTTCATTGGGGTAACAGAGCAACTCTTCCAATCTCCTTGGTGGCGGCCGTGCCATCAGGGCACTTCGATGAGCCAGGGACATCTGGCATTCTTGTACCCATGAAAGCAAGGCCAGAGGGAGAAAGTTGCTAGCGATAGGGGAAGAAGCAGGCAGGGTTAAACAAATCGCCTCCCCCTTCACCATTTATTTACCACAACGGAACGTTTCAGTCCCCAATAGTTACTCTGCATGTTCCCCATGCGTCAAGCATTATTTAAGGAACACAGATCGAGGGAGGATCATCGGGCCCACCACATCCCCCATTAGCGGGCATATCGAGGGGTCGGGCCAAAATATCACCAAGGGTCATAGGAAGTTCTCAAAAAATAAAACTTCCCTCCCAAGGAATTGACCTTAGAAAATTGTCATATTATTCTTGAAAACATTGTGCTGGTTACACGATATCTCGAATAACCAAGGCTCATTAAAAGCCAGGGAAAGGGGGTCTTGTTGAAAGATATCTCCCGTTACCTTATGAAGCACATGGTCGCAATCAGGAAGGCCAAAAAGACCTTGGATCCGAGCATGACCTCGGAATTAGAAGCCAACGTGGAGGATAGAACTCGCCTACAAAGCCAAAGACTCAAGCTTGCAAGGTTATCCCAAGGAAGATGCTCGATGTCCTCGGCTTGAAGGCTAGTCCGGGGGGCTATTGTTAGTGTCCTGGATTAGGGAGTGCTTGCCACGTTACACTAGTAGAAAACAGGGCTTTGGTCACGGGGCAGTTTTCACATTAGTCCCGGTTCAGTCAAGAACCGGGACTAACATGAGCATTTATCCCGGTTCGTGCGGCTAAGGCATTAGTACCGGTTCGTGGCACGAACCGGGACTAAAGGGTGTGATGCCCATTTTCCCGGTTGGTGGCACCAACCGGGACTAAAGGTTAGACCTTTAGTACCGGTTTGTGCCACCACCCGGTACTAATGGGTTTTGAGGCATTAGTACCGGTTCATGGCACGAACCGGTACTAAAGGTCCCATTTTCAAACTCTCCCCCCTGGTGGACCGCCTTTTCAGTTTTAGAAAAAACAAAAGAAAATGATGGAAATGTCAAAAAAAAAGTTTCCCATGTGATATGTGGTCTACTTGTTGGGAAAATTTACAAATATGAATTTCAACTTTATTTGCAAAATCTCTCTGGAATTTCTAAAATGGGCATAACTTTTGCATACGAACTCGGATTAAAAAAAATTTATATGAAAAATCATCTACTCGAAAAGTTACATCTGAATTTAACGGGGGGAACCCCGTTAAACATTTTCAAAATCCTCAAAAACCTAACAGAAAAAAGTTACAGGGCTTTTAAGATCTAGAGTGGAAAAAATCGAAAAAATTACTAGTCAAATCTAGTCAAACAGTGGTCAAACTGTCGTCAAACAATGGTCAAACTAATTATTCTAGAATATTAGTGTTACTAAATAATTATTTTAGTTATTTTGAATTTTGGTCAAATCTGGTCAAACTGTGGTCAAACTAATTATTCAAGAAATATTAGTGTTACTAAATAATTATTGTTTTTTAAAACAATAGTTTCAAACTCAAACAGTGAAATGTGTCACTTCATGCTCAAGCAAAATTCATGAAGGTTAATAGGTTTGACATCTTACTATTGTCAGAAAAACAACAAGTGCAGACTTGGAAACGAGAGAGAATAGAACCCGGAAGTTAAGCGTGCTCAGGCTGGGGGAGTGGGAGGATGGGTGACTGTTCGGGAAGTTAGATGATTTGGAATGATGAGAGGATAAATTGAGCAGTGATGAGGGGTGGTGATTACACACTAGAGGTTAAAATAATTCAGAAATTTGAAAATAAAAAAAATTCAAAAAAAAAATCATAAAATTTCCTTTAGTCCCAGTTGGTGTTACCAACCGGGACTAAAGGTGGAGCTCCATGTGGCCGCGCCCTTTAGTCCCGGTTCGTGTAAGAACCGGGACTAAAGGGGAGAGGCATTAGTACCGACCCTTTAGTCCCGGTTCGAAAACCGGGACTAAAGGGGCCTTACCAACCGGGACAAAAACCCCTTTTTCTACTAGTGTTAGCCCGTCAGTTATGGGCCGATACGAGGACCCGCCGAAGACTGATGAGTGGGCTATGTTGGCCTTGGCCCTCGGTGTAATCAACATGAAAATCTCCTGGCTTGGCGTACACTTCAAGCATATTTGAATGATCGGCATGCTTATCCCTACCTAGATTGTAACCGACCATGTGTAAGCCCTAGGTACCCTCGGCGTCTATAAGCCGTGGGGCTTAGTTTGTAGAGGCACGGCTGCAAGGTTTAGAGCTTAGAACATCTTCATACGATCTCGAGGTAGATCATACTGTACCTTGTACCCCATCACAATCAATATATAAGAAGTAGGACGTAGGCTTTTACCTCATCAAGAGGGCCAGAACCTAGGTAAAACATCATATCCCTATTTCATCTGTTAACATCTAGCTCAGATCACCAAGCTTGGGACCCTTTGTTGGAAATATGCCCTAGAGGCAATAATAAATTAGTTATTATTATTATATTTCATTGTTCATGATAATCGTTTATTATCCATGCTAGAATTGTATTGATAGGAAACTCAGATACATGTGTGGATACATAGACAACACCATGTCCCTAGTAAGCCTCTAGTTGACTAGCTCGTTGATCAATAGATGGTTATGGTTTCCTGACCATGGACATTGGATGTCGTTGATAACGGGATCACATCATTAGGAGAATGATGTGATGGACAAGACCCAATCCTAAGCCTAGCACAAAGATCGTGTAGTTCGTATGCTAAAGCTTTTCTAATGTCAAGTATCATTTCCTTAGACCATGAGATTGTGCAACTCCCGGATACCGTAGGAGTGCTTTGGGTGTGCCAAACGTCACAACGTAACTGGGTGGCTATAAAGGTTCACTACAAGTATCTCCGAAAGTGTCTGTTGGGTTGGCACGAATCGAGACTGGGATTTGTCACTCCGTGTAACGGAGAGGTATCTCTGGGCCCACTCGGTAGGACATCATCATAATGTGCACAATGTGATCAAGGAGTTGATCACGGGATGATGTGTTACGGAACGAGTAAAGAGACTTGCCGGTAACGAGATTGAACAAGGTATCGGGATACCGACGATCGATTCTCGGGCAAGTATCGTACCGCTAGACAAAGGGAATTGAATACGGGATTGATTGAATCCTCGACATCGTGGTTCATCCGATGAGATCATCGTGGAACATGTGGGAGCCAACATGGGTATCCAGATCCCGCTGTTGGTTATTGGCCGGAGAGGTGTCTCGGTCATGTCTGCATGGTTCCCGAACCCGTAGGGTCTACACACTTAAGGTTCAATGATGCTAGGGTTATAGGGAATAGATATACATGGTTACTGAATGTTGTTCGGAGTCCTGGATGAGATCCCGGACATCACGAGGAGTTCCGGAATGGTCTGGAGGTAAAGATTTATATATGGGAAGTCCTGTTTTGGTCACCGAAAAAGTTTCGGGTGCTATCGGTAACGTACCGGGACCACCGGGAGGGTCCCGGGGGTCCACCAGGTGGGGCTACCTGCCCCAGAGGGCTGCGTGGGCCAAGTGTGAGAGGGGACCGGCCCCAGGTGGGCTGGTGCGCCCCCCACCAGGGCCCAAGGCGAAGAGAGAAGGGAAAAGGGGGAAACCCTAGGCTCAGATGGGCCTAAGGCCCACCTAGTGGTGCGCCCCCCTCTCTCCCCCCTTGGCCGCCCCCTAGATGGGATCTAGGGCTGGCCGCCACCCCTAGGGGTGGAAACCTAGGTGGGGGCGCAGCCCCTCCCTTTCCCCTATATATAGTGGGGTTTTGGGCTGCCATACACACGAGAACATCTCCTTCTTGGCACAACCCTACCCCTCTCCCTCCTCGTCTCTTGCGGTGCTTGGCGAAGCCCTGCTGGAGTACCATGCTCCTCCACCACCACCACGCCGTCGTGCTGCTGCTAGATGGAGTCTTCCCCAACCTCTCCTTCTCCCCTTGCTGGATCAAGGCGTAGGAGACGTCACCGGGCTGTACGTGTGTTGAACACGGAGGTGCCGTCCGTTCGGCACTAGGATCATCGGTGATTTGGATCACGACGAGTACGACTCCATCAACCCCGTTCACTTGAATGCTTCCTCTTAGCGATCTACAAGGGTATGTAGATGCACTCTCCTTCCCCTCGTTGCTAGATTACTCCATAGATTGATCTTGGTGATGCGTAGAAAATTTTGAATTTCTGCTACGTTCCCCAACAGTGGCATCATGAGCTAGGTCTATGCGTAGTTTCTATGCACGAGTAGAACACAAGTTGTTGTGGGCATCGATATTGTCAATTTACTTGCCGTTACTAGTCTTATCTTGATTCGGCGGCATCGTGGGATGAAGCGGCCCGGACCAACCTTACACGTACTCTTACGTGAGACTGGTTCCACTGATTGACATGCACTAGTTGCATAAGGTGGCTAGCGGGTGTCTGTCTCTCCCACTTTAGTCAGATCGAATTCGATGAAAAGGGTCCTTATGAAGGGTAAATAGAAATTGGCATATCACGTTGTGTTTTCCACGTAGGTAAGAAACGTTCTTGCTAGAAACCTATAGCAGCCACGTAAAAACTTGCAACAACAATTAGAGGACGTCTAACTTGTTTTTGCAGCATATGCCTTGTGATGTGATATGGCCAAAAGGATGTGATGAATGATATATGTGATGTATGAGATTGATCATGTTCTTGTAATAGGAATCACGACTTGCATGTCGATGAGTATGACAACCGGCAGGAGCCATAGGAGTTGTCTTTATTTATTTATGACTTGTGTGTCAACATAAACGTCATGTAATTACTTTACTTTATTGCTAAAGCGTTAGCCATAGTAGTAGAAGTAATAGATGACGAGACAACTTCAAGAAGACACGATGATGGAGATCATGATGATGGAGATCATGGTGTCATGCCGGTGACAACGATGATCATGGAGCCCCGAAGATGGAGATCAAAAGGAGCAAAATTATATTGGCCATATCATGTCACTATTTGATTGCATGTGATGTTTATCATGTTTTACATCTTATTTGCTTAGAACAACGGTAGCTTAAATAAGATGATCCCTCACTAAAATTTCAAGAAAAGTGTTCCCCCTAACTGTGCACCATTGCGAAGGTTCATTGTTTCAAAGCACGACGTGATGATCGGGTGTGATAGATTCTAACGTTCGAATACAACGGGTGTTGACGAGCCTAGCATGTACAGACATGGCCTCGGGACACATGCGAAACACTTAGGTTGACTTGACGAGCCTAGCATGTACAGACATGGCCTCGGAACACAGAAGACCGAAAGGTCGAACATGAGTCGTATAGAAGATACGATCAACATGAGATGTTCACCGATGTTGACTAGTCCGTCTCACGTGATGATCGGACACGGCCTAGTTGACTCGGATCATGTTTCACTTAGATGACTAGAGGGATGTCTATCTGAGTGGGAGTTCATTAAATGAACTCAATTATCATGAACATAGTCTAAATTGTCTTTGCAAATATGTTGTAGATGAATAGCTCACGTTGTAGCTCCCTATTTCAATACGTTCCTAGAGAAAGATTAAGTTGAAAGATATTGTAAGCAATGATGCGGACTAGGTCCGTAGTCCGAGGAGTGTCCTCACTGCTACACAGAAGGCTTACGTCTTTGATGCACCACTCGATGTGCAAACCCCTACAACGTCGTCTGTGAATGTTGTGAACACCTGACAGACACATTATGATGACTACCTGATAGTTTAGTGCACCATACTTTACGGCTTAGAATCGGGATTCCAATGACGTTTTGAACGCCATAGAACATATGAGATGTTCCAAGAGCTGAAATTGGGATTTCAGGCTCATGCCCGTGTTGAGAGGTATGAGACCTCTGACAAGTTCTTTAGCCAACAAGATGGAGGAGAATGGCTCAGCTAGTGAGCATGTGCTCAGAATGTCTGGGTGCTACAATCACTTGAATCAAGTGGGAGCTAAAACTTCCAGATAAGACAATGATTGATAGAGTTCTCTAGCCACTATCACTAAGCTACTAGATCTTCGTGATGAACTATGACATGCAAGGGATGGAGTTGATCCCGGAGCTGTTCGCGGTGCTTAAGACCGCAAAAGGTAGAAATCAAGAAGGAGCATCAAGTGTTGATGGTTTAACAAGACCGCTGGTTTCAAGAAGGGCAAGGGCTAAAAGGGAAACTTCATGGATGGCAAACAAGTTGCCGCTCCAGTAAAGGAACCCAAGGTTGAACCCAAACCCGAGACTAAGTGCTTCTATTGTAAAGGGGACGGTCACTAGTAGCGGAATTACCCCAAATGCATGGTAGATAAGAAGGCTGACAAACTTCAACAAAGTATATACGTGTTATTAATGTGTACCTCACTAGTACTCCTGGTAGCACCTGGGTATTGGATACCGGTTCAGTTACTATTATTGGTGACTTGAAGCAAAAGCTACAGACTAAACGGAGACTGGCTAAGGGCGAGGTGACGATGTGTGTTGGAAGTGTTTCCAAAGTTGATGAGATCACCATCGCACGCTCCATCTGCCTTCGGGATTAGTATTAAACCTAGATAAATGTTATCAGGTGTCTACGTTGAGCATGAATATGATTAGATCATGTTCATTGCAATACGGTTATTCATTTAAATTAGAGAATAATGGTTATTCTGTTTACATGAATAATACCTTTCATGGTCATGCACCCTATGTGAATGGTTCATTGAATCTCGGTCGTGGTAATACACATGTTCACGCCAAAAGATGTAGAGTTAATAATGATAGTACCACTTTCTCGTGGCATTGCCGCTTAGGTCATATTGGCGTAAGATGCATGAAGAAACTCCATGTCAATGGATGTTTGGAGTCACTTGATTTTGAATCACTTGACACATGCAAGCCATGCCTCATGGGCAGGATGACTAAGACCCCGTTTTCAGGTACAATGAAACGGGCAAGTGACTTGTTGGAAATCATACATGCTGATGCGTGTGATCCAATGAGAATTGAAGCGTGCGGTGGATATCGCTATTTTCTCATCTTCACTGACGATTTGAGTAGATATAGGTATATTTACTTAATGAAGCACAAGTCTGAAACGTTTAAAAAGTTCAAGCGATTTCAGAGTGAAGTTAAGAATCATCATAACAAAAGATCATGTTCCTACGATCTGATCAAAAGGGGATTTTCTGAGTTATGAGTTTGGCAATCACTTAAGACATTGTGGAATTGTTTCACAGTTGAAGCCACCTGGAACACCACAGAGTAATGGTGTGTCCGGACGTCGTAATCGAACCTTATGAGATATGGTGCGATCTATGATGTCTCTTACCGATCTACCATTTTCATTTTGAGGTTATGCGTTAGAGACAGCTGCATTCACTTTAGATAGGACACCATCTAAGTCCGTTGAGACGACATCGTATGAACATTGGTTGGCAAGAAACCAAAGTTGTCGTTTCTTAATGTTTGGGGCTGCGATGCTTAAGGCTTCAGCCAGAGAAGCTCGAATCCAAAGCGGACAAACACATCTTCATAGGATACCCAAAGGTGACAGTTGGGTATACCTTCTATCTCAGATCCGAGGGCAAATTGTTTGTCGCTAAGAACGGGTCCTTTCTCGAGAAGGAGTTTCTCTCGAAAGAATTGAGTGGGAGGAAGATAGAACTTGATGAGGTTGTCGAACCTTTATTTCAACCAGAGAATGATGCAACACAAGATGTTTTCTGTGTCACCTACGTCTGTTGAATAGGAAGTTAATGATAGTGATCATGAAGCTTCGGATCAAGTTGCTATCGAACCTCGTAGGTCGACAAGGATGTGTACTACTCCTAAGTGGTACGGTAATCCTGTCTTAGATATCATGTTGTTACACAACAATGAACCTACGAGCTATGGAGAAGCGATGGTGGGCCCGTATTCCGACAAATGGTTAGAAGCCATGAAATCCGAGATAGGATCCATGTATCAGAACAAAGTATGGACTTTGGTGGACTTGGCCGATGAATCGGCAAGCCATTGAGAATAAATGGATCTTCAAGAAGAAGACGGACGTGGGCGGTAATGTTACCGTCTATGAAGCTCGACTTGTGGGAAAGAGTCTTTTCACAAGTTCAAGGAGTTGACTACGATGAGAATTTCTCACCCGTAGCGATGCTTAAGTCCGTCGGAATCATGATAGCATTAGCTGTATTTTTCGATTATGAAATCTTACAGATGGATGTCAAAACAAGTTTTCTTACCAGTTTTCGTAAGAAAAGTTGTATGTAAGGTTTTGTCGATCCTAAGGATGCTAAAAGGTATGCTGGCTCCAGCAATCTTTCTATGGACTAGAGCAAGCATCTCGGAATTGGAATATATGCTTTGATGGAGTGATCAAAGCTTTTAGGTTTATACAATGTTTGCTAGAAACTTGTATTTACAAGAAAGTGAGTGGGAGCACTACAACATTTCTGATAAGTATATGTGGATGACATATTGTTGATCCGAAATGATGTAGAATTTCTGGAAAGCATAAACGGTTGTTTGAAGAGTGATTTTCAAAGGAAGACCTGGATAAAGCTACTTACATATTGGGCATCAAGATCTATAGAGATAGATCAAGACGCCTGATGATACTTTCAAAGAACGCACACCTTGACATGTTTTTGAAGGAGTTCAAAATAGATCAGTCAAAGAAGGGGTTCTTACCTGAGTTGTAAGGTGTGAAGTTGAGTAAGACTTAAAGATTGACCACGACAGAAGAAAGAGGAAGGACGAAGGTTGTCCCCTATGCTTTTGTCATAGGCTCTATACGGTATGCCATGCTGAGTACCGCACATGATGTGTGCCTTGCACATGTCTGGCAAGAGGGTACAAAGGTGATCTAGGAGTAGATCACCAGATAGCGGTCAAAATTATCCTTAGAGGAATAAGGAAATGTTTCTCGGTTATGGAGGTGATAAAGAGTTCGACGTAAAGAGTTACGTCGATGCAAGCTTAACACCTATCCAGATAGCTCTGAGTAGAGATACCAGATATGTATAATGGAGGAACAATTTGGAATAGCTCCAAGTGGAACGTGGTAGCAGCATCTACGATATAAAGTTTTGCGAAATACATAGGGATTTGAATATGGCAAGACCAGTTGACTACAACCTCTCTCACAAGCATAACATGATCAAACCCAGAACTCTTTGAGTGTTTATCACATAGTGATGTGAACTAGATCATTGAGTCTAGTAGACTCTTGGATGTTGGTCTCATGGCGATGTGACCTGTGAGTGTTAATCACATGGCGATGTGAACTAGATTATTGACTCTAGTGCAAGTGGGAGACTGTTGGAAATATGCCCTAGAGGCAATAATAAATTAGTTATTATTATTATATTTCATTGTTCATGATAATCGTTTATTATCCATGCTAGAATTGTATTGATAGGAAACTCAAATACATGTGTGGATACATAGACAACACCATGTCCCTAGTAAGCCTCTAGTTGACTGGCTCGTTGATCAATAGATGGTTACGATTTCCTGACCATGGACATTGGATGTCATTGATAACGGGATCACATCATTAGGAGAATGATGTGATGGACAAGACCCAATCCTAAGCCTAGCACAAAGATCGTGTAGTTCGTATGCTAAAGCTTTTCTAATGTCAAGTATCAATTCCTTAGACCATGAGATTGTGCAACTCTCGGATACCGTAGGAGTGCTTTGGGTGTGCCAAACGTCACAACGTAACCGGGTGGCTATAAAGGTTCACTACAGGTATCTCCGAAAGTGTCTGTTGGGTTGGCACGAATCGAGACTGGGATTTGTCACTCCGTGTAACGAAGAGGTATCTCTGGGCCCACTCGGTAGGACATCATCATACTGTGCACAATGTGATCAAGGAGTTGATCACGGGATGATGTGTTACAGAATGAGTAAAGAGACTTGCCGGTAACGAGATTGAACAAGGTATCGGGATACCGACGATCGAATCTCGGGCAAATATCGTACCGCTAGACAAAGGGAATTGAATACGAGATTGATTGAATCCTCGACATCGTGGTTCATCCGATGAGATCATCATGGAACATGTGGGAGCCAACATGGGTATCCAGATCCCGCTGTTGGTTATTGGCCGGAGAGGTGTCTCGGTCATGTCTGCATGGTTCCCGAACCCGTAGGGTCTACACACTTAAGGTTCGATGACGCTAGGGTTATAGGCAATAGATATACGTTGTTACCGAATGTTGTTCGGAGTCCTGGATGAGATCTCGGACATCACGAGGAGTTCCGAAATGGTCCGGAGGTAAAGATTTATATATGGGAAGTCCTGTTTTGGTCACCGGAAAAGTTTCGGGTGCTATCGATAACGTACCGGGACCACCGGGAGGGTCCCGGGGGTCCACCAGGTGGGGCTACCTGCCCCAGAGGGCTGCGTGGGCCAAGTGTGAGAGGGGACCAGCCCCAGGTGGGCTGGTGCGCCCCCCACCAGGGCCCAAGGCAAAGAGAGAAGGGAAAAGGGGGAAACCCTAGGCTCAGATGGGCCTAAGGCCCACCTAGTGGTGCGCCCCCTCTCTCCCCCCTTGGCCGCCCCCCTAGATGGGATCTAGGGCTGGCCGCCACCCCTAGGAGTGGAAACCTAGGTGGGGGCGCAGCCCCTCCCTTTCCCCTATATATAGTGGGGTTTTGGGCTGCCATACACACGAGAACATCTCCTTCTTGGCGCAGCCCTACCCCTCTCCCTCCTCGTCTCTTGCGGTGCTTGGCGAAGCCCTGCTGGAGTACCACGCTCCTCCACCACCACCATGCCGTCGTGCTGCTGCTAGATGGAGTCTTCCCCAACCTCTCCTTCTCCCCTTGCTGGATCAAGGCATAGGAGACGTCACCGGGCTGTACGTGTGTTGAACACGGAGGTGCCGTCCGTTCGGCACTAGGATCATCGGTGATTTGGATCACGACGAGTACGACTCCATCAACCCCGTTCGCTTGAATGCTTTCGCTTAGCGATCTACAAGGGTATGTAGATGCACTCTCCTTCCCCTCGTTGCTAGATTACTCCATAGATTGATCTTGGTGATGCGTAGAAAATCTTGAATTTCTGCTACGTTCCCCAACACCCTTTACCCGTGATCTGTCGGGTTTAACACCAACACTCATGCTAAGTTCCCATAGAACTTGCGCACCAGAACAACAACTGCCACCGATGAAGAGAAGCATAGATCGGAAGGAACTAACCTGCAGACACATAGATACTGACAAACAAAGACCAGATCCAAGAGGACCCACTGAAGATCAACGCCGACCGGATCCCACGAGATCCATCGGTGACGCACCTCCAAACGCCCTCCAATGACGCTAGAAACACTGCTGGGACGGGGGCTAAGCGGGGAGAACCTTATTCCATCTACAGGAAGCCGTCTGCGCCTTGTCTTCCTGATCATGACACAAACCCTAATAAAATTAAACACGCACCTAAAATCTGAGGCCTCCTGCCAGCAAGGGTCGGGATCCACCACACCTCCTGTAGCGACCAGACCTCAAACAGTATGATCTCTGTGCTCCGGTGTCATCCCTGGATCAGTAATGCTGACACCACACAGTACTTGAAGAATTTAGAACAGAGTAGCAATCACACACTTATTTCATCGAGTGTCTCAAAAGAGAACTTATTACAATAAATATGGCTTAAGGCTATCTAATAACGATAACAGCGGAAGGCTTGGAAGATAAGTGAGTCCATCAACTCCAACGACATCACTAAGTTAGAACCACGACCTAAAACTCCTTAATCATCGTCTGAAAAGTCTGCAACATTAACGTTGCAGCCCGAAAACGGGTCAGCACATGGAATATGCTGGCAATGTAACACATAGAGAGTAAAGGAATGAAACAGCTATTCTATATGCATCTTTGGCTGGTGGAAAGCTCTATGGTTATAGTTTTGCGTAAAGCCAATTTTTCCCTACTACAAAGGAATAAATTTATTTAGCTATCATGGTGGTTGTTAAACATTGAGAATGGTTGACAGCATTCTCAATCCCAATTAAACATCATTAAACAAAACCCAGCAAAATTAATTTAGAGTAACATGTTGAGATTCACATGATAATCCAAGTACTAGATACTCAAGATGTCCATAACCGGGGACACGGCTAATCATGATTAGTTTATACACTCTGCAGAGGTTTGCACTTTTCCCCACAAGACTCGATCGCCTCCATTTGGTTTCTCGCACTACATGGTGTTTGAGAAGACGGATGACCGAGACATAGTCTTTCAGAAGCGCTAGCACCTTACGATCGGGTAGACCGTACCACCTACATCCCCTACATCTGCTACTCTACCACTGTAAGAGTTCGCACGACTTAGTCAACTATGCTAGAGCCCATAATAGCTTGTGGCTGCACAAGGAAGTTTCTAGCATGAATAATCTCATGATCCCTTTGAGCCTGGGTGGCGGTCCAAAAGAAAACAGGCAAATCCTGGAATACCCAGGTACCTCAATCCACCCAGATGTGTGTTTAAGTTACCACCTTAGATAAACCATTAATTAACAATCTCACATCTGTCATGGATATCACTCACCCAATCCACGTCTACTAGCATAGCATGGCATAATAAGCAAACGTAGAAGTAACTCCCAAAGGTTTGATAATAAACTGGTAATAGGTACTACCTCAACTACTTCCCATCCCACAATTTAATTAGATCCTAATCATGCAATGTTTGAGGATTGATCTAATGCAATAAAACTTGGTAGTAGGAGATATGGTCAAAGTGTTACTTGCCTTGTTGATGATCCGCGAAACCTAGAGATTCGAAGTAACAGGCGGCGCACTTCGGGTATTCTATCGTAGACAAACAAACAAGAATACAATAAGTACTCATCTAATGCACATGTAAAATTCAAAAAAGAACTAACCAGAAAGTTCAACTTAAGAACTCCGGTTTGCAAAAAGAATCTAATCGAACGAAGCAACGAAAGTCAAACGGCGAAAGAAAACAACTTTGTTCTACTAATCTGGATCTAAGGCAATTTTTACAATGGAAAAAACTTGTTTAAGTTGGTTAAACGAATAGAGGGTTTCGAGACGAAACTCCAGGCGCTTGAATCGCCTGATTCCGATAACGAAAATCAGATCAAAAATCGCGATCAGAAAATAATCCTTAAAATTCGAGAAAAAGAAAAACGACGAACGGATTAACGAACGAACGTTCGTTAACCGGATCTAAACGACGAATACGTTCGTTAAAACGAACGAATGAGCGAACGCTCGTTATTTAGACTAACCCGGAAATAAAACTGATTTAATAAAAAAACGGAACCTAAAAAACCCGACGAAAACCGATGGAAAACCGATTGGTTTTTCTTGAGAAGAAACCGGGGCGCGGAAATCGAGGCGACCTCGAGCGGCCGATCGGCGAGGCGGCGGGCGGCGGCTCCGCCGAGGCGGCAGGCGGC